>NW_015113081.1:197821-252719 GCF_001443285.1 Poecilia latipinna | reverse complement strand
GTTGGCCGGGGGGTTGGGGGTTTGTTGGGGGTTTTTTCCCTTGGTTTTTTTTTTTTTTTTTTTTTTTTTTCCCCCCTGTGTCCAGTATGACACTTAAACCAATCCTGGTGGAGCAGTGTGGGTAATACCCCATCATTTTGTGAAGATGAAAAGGGATTTGGGAAGGGGGGGGAGCAGTAATTGAAAGTGATCCATCCTCCCATAAATGCTCCCAACCTTTCACTTGAATTTCCTTTCTGGCTTCGCCTGTGGTTAGCCATCTTTTATTATTTCTATTCTCCCAGCAAGAAACACTTTGGTGCAAGTGGGAGAGCAGATAGACTGGTGGGTGAAGAACGTTTGATCTGAAGTGTCCAGCAGGTTTTGGCTCATATAACTGGCTCTGCCCACCATACCACCTCATTTAAAAGTATTTTCCTAAAGCACGCAAACTCGCCCAGCTGTCCCTTTGAATACCTACAGAAAAAGGTGATGAGTAGATCCTTTTATCCCCCCCCAGATTTTCTTCTCTCCCACTTTGTACTGTTGAGTTAATTTGCAGGTAAACCTTTATACCTCAGATATAAATGAAAGTGGTGGAAATGTTGGGCTGAAAACTAAGAAAACTCTGCCAGATACTTCATTTGATCCGCACCTAAAAACTGCACGAGTAAAAACTGAACGAAGTTTAGTTGCTGTTTTTTCTTCCCAAAGAGTTTCGAGGCATCAAGCAAACGGTGTTTATTCTTTGAATGCTGATGCTTTTCTTTACATTTTCCCCTCCAACTGAGTCTGTTACCCTTGTGCCATTTCAATTATACAAATATCAAAAGTATTTGGCTGGGAGTATTACTAGGAGTGCATCAACTGCAGTTGTCTGGCTGATCACTGACCTTAAAAAACCCTGATCTGCCAGTTCTGGTTTTGGTTGATCCAGATTTCCAGATTTACTTTTTTGGCTGAAAAGTTGCAAAATATAGCGACTAAGTCACTACGTTGGCAACAGTGGATTGTCTGCCCCTCTCACGGCTGATTTTCTTCTCACGGCTGATTTTCTTCTCACGGCTGATTTTCAGACCTTTGCAGAGGTAGGTGAGATCGATTCCACATGCAAGTATCGGCCGATTACCCGTCTCCCAAAATTAAGAAAATCTGGGCCGAATTAAAGGTCCAAGGCATTTTTAAATTTTATTAAGAAAAGTATAAATTGTTTTTGACAACATTTTTAGCAAAATATAAATAAAACTAGATTTAAAAAAAACATACTCATTTTACATTGTTTTATTGTCTGGAGTGAAACAAGCAAGCTATTTGGTTTATTGAAAATATTTTTTTAATCTTAATGCAGAGGTCCTTAAACTGTGGAAACCTCTGTGGGAGGTTCCCACAGTTTTGTCTTCATTCATGGATGAATGGGCAGGAGAAAAGGTTTGGGAACCACTGTCTTAATGTGACAGACGTATGAATTAACTTGGGTTCACCTGCAAAACCCTCTACAAGAATCAAGCTTGAAGTAGAGATTTGGATCAGCAGCTTATGTCTGGATACTTCCTGCGTCAGTCTGTATGCACTGTTTAGAAGAAATGCTTCTGGAATAAATAAAGTCTCATGTCATCTGCTTTGACGGCGCATGATTTAGAAGTGATGCACTTAACAAATCACAGCTGAGGTAAACTATTATGATTTCAAGTTGATTCAGAGTGACAGAAACAGATTCAGGATGCCAGGTTTTGGACTCTCCAACATAAACTGATGTACTTGGACTGAACGATCGCGCAGTTTAACTATTTTCATCCATTCACAATATGGACGTTGGAGCATCAGGCTAATTAACGAAACCTGGGATGAGCCTGTAGAG
The DNA here is from genome assembly GCF_001443285.1 of Poecilia latipinna. Lineage (NCBI taxonomy): Eukaryota > Metazoa > Chordata > Actinopteri > Cyprinodontiformes > Poeciliidae > Poecilia > Poecilia latipinna. Next base: position 250,882 of record NW_015113081.1, on the reverse strand, counting down.
AAGCTAATCAGCTCTGCATGACCGTTTGAACTGCATGGGTTTCGATCAAATCAAATCGTTTGGATTTTTCTATTTATTTATTTTTTACCATCTTAATAAAAAGTGATCAGAATTTTACTGGTAATTACCACAATGTCGGGTATTCCAACGCTTTGTGTGAGCTTTAGCGTGCTTTACAACTTTAATCGCCATCAAATCTGAGGCTGAATATACTGTTAGCATGCAAACTGTGAATTTTTGATACTTCAGCTATAATAGCTACCAAACATTGTATTTCAAACAGTCATTTGTAATAATTATACTGCATACTCCAGGGAGTGTGCAATTAAATCACAATTTTATTATTTATTTATTTTTTTTATCCAAAAAGATCACACAGGAAAAAAAAAAAAAAAACAAAAAAAAAAAACGTATTTGTCCAAAATAAAAGATATATGTGTTGTGGCCCGTTTCTTTTTCCCAGTATGCTCTTATTTTGTAATGCCTTTCGACTCTGTCGAGACTGAGACTGAAACGTGCGGATGTGTTTTGAGTTGGCAAATGTAAAAGAGGAGAGAAGGAGCAGCAGCGTCCAGGAAACACAAAGTATAGAGGTTTAGTTTGTTTATTCTTGTATTTATTTTCTATCAAGTATTTTTCTTCCCCAAAGACGAATGAATTATGCTAAATTTCTCATTTTACTTGTGTGTACAAAAAATAATAATTTTGAAAAAGAAAATGTTCTTGGTACTGAACAAAGCTGAGTCTGTTTCAAAGTCAAACAGTGAGAAAAAAAAAGGGGTTTTTTAAAGAGTATGTAGATATTTGGTTTTAGCTAGACATGTAAAATCAGACCCGGTTTTGTTTATTCCTGTGTTTAATCATGTCATTTTATCTGAGCAAGTTTTCTTCTCAATATATAGTAACAGTACAACTGTGCTTACTGAAGTTTTCCTTCTACGGTAAACCAGGCACCATTAAATGGACGTGTTTGAGCTCAGACTACAGCAACTACATCAAATCCACCAAAGACAAAATCAGAAAAACCTACAGAAGACTCCATCTTGAAGTAAAAAAAATAAATAAAATAACAAAAGAGGAAAAGATTCTATGAAGCACATGAACAACAAATATTTCCACATAATGGATGGTAGACAGATGTGCGAGTGCCTGTGTTAATTTCCTGTCCTCTGAGTCTTTCGGCCCCATTCGGGCCCCCTGGAACCACCAGGTATTGTTCAGATGCAAAAAGCGGTATCCAGTGTCTGCACACACCGCAAACATCCCTCCGCAAGCCAGGACAAAGACGGGCCAAAGGGCTTTTCAGGAATGCAGAGAAAACATAAATAAAGATGCGGCGGCACAAACACCTTCTTGTTTTAAAGGAGCAAAGTGAGAGCGGGGTGTTCTCCTGTCATAATTTGATTTAAACACAGAAACGCTGAGAGTTCAGAGACATGTACAAATAAATAGAGCTTTCTCCTGTTCCTACCTCCAAAAATGTCTAATTACATCTTCACACATACCTCTTGGCCGTACATTCCTTCTGCAACTTTGTTAGGGATTCTTTCTCCTCCTTCAGACTTTCGTGCTGAGAAGAAAACGCTTCCTCTGAAAGACACAGAGAGAGAAAAAAAAATGTAAATGATCAGGTTTGTTTGCCTCGATCCGCTGCATCTGAAAATCCAGGTGGCCTCGTGTTGTGCTGGCTTCCCTCCACCATCGAGCTTGCGCAAGATCAAAGGGCCTGCCTTTTTGTTTTTCTAATCGGCGCTCAAACCATTTCCTTTTGACACCACATAAAACCAGACAAACACATGTATGGAGATTATAGGATTTGTCAGACTCTCTAAATACAGAGTGGGTAACATAAACACAAATTGAAAAGACACCATTAGAGGCGGTGATGATCCAGCCGGAGGAAGTGGAGCAACTACAACACAGGCAGGCTGCAGCGGCGGCGGGGCACAAAACCGCAGAGGTATAATAAGCCCGGGGTTGTAACACAATATTTTTCAGATCTGTGCGCCAAAAATAACTTGCTTTATGTTCTGATTGTGCATATAAAACTCAGCGGGGCTTTCCCGTCGTATTTGTGACATGGTAATAACCTCTGAGCCTGCTAAGAACACGTCTCTACCAAGCCAGCGCCGATTAACGTCGAGGTGCGTCAAAAACAGCAGCGTCGTTTACAAGCCTTTCTGCTTATTACTGCAAAAACAAGAACTTGTTTATTAGGACTTCGGAACAAGAACTTTGGATGCATTCACCATATTACCACAGTATTCACTCAACCAGCCAACAATTTGGCAATTTTGATTTATGGTCGTCTCAGTAAATTTCAGTAAATAATATGAAAAAAACATCGTCAGTATTACTGGAAACGCTATTTGTAATATCTCCTTCACTTTTTTCTTTCATGAGAGCATCAACAAAATATCAGTATATTCTAAAATATAATTAAATGCAGTTTAAAATCATGTGTCTTCAAATACTTTCAGTAAAAAAAACCCATTTCAAATGGAAATGTTTTTCGGGAACGGTATTTGTGTCTGTGGCGCTACTAATGCTGCATCATACAGTCATAGCCACACATTTACCTAAAATATAAGTATTCATCATTATCACAAGAGTACAAAATATATTGCGATAAAATTCCATATCCATATCACCCACCTCTATTGTGCAATATGCTACTTGTTATTTTTTGAGGTGCTAAATCAACTTTACGTTCAGCAACAGCCAAAAAAACAAAAACAAAACACAAACTTAGCAACCCAAGTATTGGCCAGCAAGCCCTGCACATGTGCACCGACGCTCCAGCGCAGCCAGAAAGGAAGAGTCAAAAGGATAATCTGTCTTTCTACAGTCGACACGTTAAAAAGGTGCTGCGGATGTTTCCAAAAGGAGACTTTCCAGGACCTAATTCGGCATGCGGTCCAATCTGTTAAGATGCTCTTATTGCAGCTGGCTCGGGAAAAGTAAGTTCGGAGCAATTAAGATAGTCAGACCACATGTCATCAGATGGATCCACAGGAGCTGCTTGTTATCAGATACTTCCACTTACATGCAGGCTTTTCCCCACAGGGACCATAAGGGTGGAAGGTGAGAGACTGATGGGGAAAACAGAGGTTCTAGGAAACATCTCAATCAGATTAGCTGCCAGGGCAGATAGCATCAGACAGAGATCAGACAGGCCATCCCTCTGTTCTGAGTGATGACATGAAAACATACTTTAACACGAACGACAGAGGTCTGTATCACTCTGCCTCTTTCATGTAATGCCCGGCTGGACCCTATCTGGTCTGTCCATCAATCTCCCGATCCTTTCATGTCTCTAACCTGTTCCAGTTTGCACAGCGGTGTGATGCAGACAGACGGTCCGCAGCGGAAGCCATGGAAGCACATATGCTTCGCTCTGGCTGTTTGTTTCTCAATATATCACCGCATAAAGCTATAAAATATTGGCTACAATAAAGTCTGGAGCCGTTATAGTGAACGCGATATCAAAAAATTATAAAACGCTCGTAACTTTCCTGGGTTTTGACGTGAGCCAGTAAAGGGTGAGGTCCTACTCGCACCAGACGGGTGATTTAGATGGAAATCCAGCTGTAAAATTCAGCCCCAGGTGCTTCTGGGGATTATTTACGTAGTCTGGTTCTCGTGGCTTATGGGTTTTAAATCTGTTCTGCTACTAAGAGGCGCTTAATATTAGCAGAAATGTTGAACCATGCAGTGGTGTCAACAATACATGGTTAGACTCGAGCACTGTGCAGAAGCTGGAGTGCCATACAAAACAGCTAAAGTCAAAATGTTCCTGCTCCTTGTCACATTACAACTGAACTCTTCAAGGGCTTCTACTTGTGGTTTCTGTCACAGATCAACATAAAAAAAGTGCGATGCATCTGTACGCAACCCAGTTCATCCGAAGACAGGCCTCCGAGGTTTATAGTCTCACCATATCAAGATCGAGAAACCCAGCAAGACAGCTGAGGGATACAGTTAAGGAAAGCTGAAGCATGGTTGGGAAAAGGAGAAGAAATAGAAGATACGTAGAGGACGCACCAAATGTGGAAGTAGATGGTCCAATCAAAAATTAAGCTTGGTGGCCTAACTGCAATTTGCCATGCATGAAGTAAACCTTCCTCTTTGACCACACCGTCCAAATGACAATCTATAGGAACACAAGGCAACATGGTTTTACATACAAGCCGACTGAGCTTAAGCCATTTCCAATCGAGGAATAAGTACAGAGTTGAAGTCTCTGGATATACAAAGCTGTTGAAGACGTATCGCAAACGACATACAGCTGTAATTACAGAAAAAGCAAATTGAACCAAATATTGACTCAGTGAATACAAATGTAGATTTGTTTTTCTTTGTAAAATGGAAAAAAAAAAAAACATTCTCCCTTCATTTCACACAATCCCATTAAGATGCATAAAATATAAATTTGTGGGTGCAAAGTGACAAAACATGGAATAAACTGAAGAAGAGATCAAAATACATTCTTATAAGGCCTTCTATGTTCATGGAGATTTGGTCTTATGACTGCAGCAGGATAGTTGTCAATTCTTGATCTCTTACCTCATCTGAGGACAATCTGTTCACTGTTAGTCGGATGAGAAGCCACACAGCCACATAAAACTCTTCAAGACATTCTGCAGAGTTTGGCCGTTTCGCCATAAAGGCTCATATCAAGCTGACAAAGACTGCATTGTACTAAACTATGAAGCAGGGGAAGAGGGAGCAGCTGAAAATGTTTATATGTAACCTAATGGTGGAAATTTCAGCCTCAGGTTAAACACTTTAGGGCACAATTCTTCCTTGTTTTATTTGGCACAGAAGCTGTGAAGAACGGCAACTGACCAAAAAAAAAAAAAAAAAAAAGCGGAAGATAAAACCCCGAACTACAAACAAAAATCACTCCAATTGTTCCAACCTGATTAATCTGATATTATTCAGAGTGTTAGTGTCCACTTCCTGCAAAGCATCAAAGCATGAGAGGGTCTTCAATGATCTGTGACCTCTAATCGCATTGCAGTGTCGCAATGTTATGAGGAAATGACCCCCCAATGTCAATGACTGAATTTTAAAATGTGTTTGTATTTGACACAAGTGGACATTAACTCAATGCACTGACTGAAATGAGTAAGACAGAAGTAAGCATTCAGATACATATTTGTAAAGTTACAACACCAGCCTGGTTAAGACAGGTACAAACCCTTAAAACAAATCCATCTTTTACTGCAGTAGCGTGATCTCACAAAGGGATCTTTAATTTGAGAAACTGTAGTTTAGTGTTATCATAAGCCTCCTTTCTCCTCAGTTTATAAAATGACGAAAAGGCTAAATTTGCTGTTTTTGCTCAGTCCGATTGTAGAAAGATGGAGCATGAAGACATAGGGATTTTTGACTTTTCTAGAGACATTTGTGTTTTGTAATAATCAGCGCAAAATGCAACGTTATTGCAGAAACTATCACAAAATGTGTTCATTTATGTCATTTTAATGATGCTTTGTTACATTATTAAACTAGAATTTACTACTTTTTAATTATTAGATTACTCCAGAACCCGATGTTACAGTGTAGGATGAATCAAGTGGGTCTTGACAAGAATTACTCCAGGCCTCATCACAAGTAACTTAAGAATATGATTATAATTCATTCCCAGATGACAAATAAAACAAAATAAGTCGTCTTCTGTGACGCATTACATTTATATATCAGAAACACAAAGTCATTGAATATTAATCAACGGCTCCCAGACACTAACGCTTTAGTTAAATTTATTCTTAAGGGATGCAGCTTAGGCATACCTGTAGTAGACATTTTAGTAATAGAAATCGTATAAAACAATTATTTCCTAACATGGAATTTTACTTTAGTGTAAGATTTAGGTGCTGCAATAAATGACCGATTTATTTGTAAGGACAGGGTCACCAGTTCTGCTATTTTATGACTAACATTTTAACATGCAGATTAGGGTGACTGGGGGAAAATTTAAAAAAGAAGCATAAGTAAGTGAAGCATTGAGCCAATAAGCAGAGTATTATTATTTTCTGACAGCCAGCTGGTAAAAGTCTACGCGTAAAACCGAGCTTCTGCAAAAGGAGCTCTGATGGTGATGGCTTCAATATGAGACCTTCTGTCTGAGGTGACACATACCACGCCACAAAATACTTTCGCCAAATTCTGTTCTTCACTTAGGAAAGTCAATTACTGACATTTATTGGTCAGGAAACCTAGCTGCGGCGCTGCAGACCGTGAGAATAACCACCGCTGCTAAGTACAATAAATGCTGCTCACAGGCCTGATTTATGTCGCCCGCTTGCGATGGAGAGCTGGAAAATAGACAGGAGGAAATTGTGACAAGAGCGTGACCTCAGCAGAGCCAAAGGGATTCCTCTCTGACTGGGGAAATAACTGCTTTTACTGTTAGCTTGCAGCTTTAAGAAGAGGAGGAAAAGTCCGTGGTGGTGGTACCCACACCCTGCCAATTCTAGGGTATGTGGAAAACCTAAAGTAGAGTTATTGTGTGAGCTTTTTGCACATTCTTAGTGTAATCTCACCCATAACTGTAGCTGAAACGGTGCTACAGCTACTCGTCGTCCCTGTTGCTCTTTAAAGTATTTTCCATTGTCGTGTAAGTGATTTATAAATACAACTGGATTGGATTCTGTCGTCAGGATGATTCAGACGGATACTATAGTGACATTCTAATAATTACTGTAGGGAAAAGGTGGACATTTTTCTCTCAACGTCATATACTAGCGCAAACCCACACCTGTTGTGCCTCCATCTTTGTCAGAATGATCTAAACTATTAGTTTTGTCGGAGAAAAATGGCTGACAAAGGCGATCTGTTACAGGACCATATGAGAGTGAGAGAGGCAGCGAGACCACGTGACCAGGTACAGATGAAAAGCAGAACAGCGAGGACAGAGGAGTAAAAAAACAACTAGAGATTAGTAGTTGTTACGGCAACCGCTAAGAGGACGTACTGCATAGCAGTGTGTGTACACACACTGGTAAACTGTCAATAACCCTTTTGAGGTTTGCTGGATCCAACAAATGTGTAAAATATCCTATACATTAAACATATGCTACTAATCCAATCAACACAAACACCTAATAGCCCTAATATTAAAACCACCTGCTTAATATTGAGTAGGAGCACAGAGTTCACCAACAAAGCTTTAAAAATAGGGTCTCCGTAAGACTTTGTGGTGTTATGTGGCAACACACCAAGACATTAGCAACAGATCCCTGAAATTATGCTAGCTGCAAATTGGGCTTTCTTGGATTTGGCAGTTTTAAGACATCCTAAAGGCCAGGAGGGAGATTTAGACTTTGGAGTTCAAGTCAGCAACATTTTGGCCCCGAACAGTTGGCTCTATCTTTATAGCTTTTAATTCACATCAAGAGTGCTTTAACCAGCAGCAGTGGTGACCTAGAGGCAAAGCGCGACTCATGTATGGAAGCCCAAGTCCTCAACGCAGGACTTATGCCTCCATGCATTAGGCCGTCACAAATTTGAGTCTCATTGAACTTTCTCAAACGTCTTCCCCCGATGTCACAATCCCCTCCGTCAAATAAAGGCAACTCGGGCCAAAAGCAATCCTTAAAAAAATGTCTTAACCGTTTCATGACAGAGTTCCCCACATACTCGGGCGTACGTCACTCTGTGGACGTCCACAAATATTCAATGCAGACTCAAAGCGAATGTCCACCGAACACATTGGCCCGAAGGTACAGTTTTACAACCGCGTGTTAGTAAACTGCTCAGCAGGAAACAGGGTTCACATCAAACTATTCTGTACGCGACACCAAGCTGACCAGGTTGAGAGTCGGCGTAAACAGTTGCAAGGATTCACAGCATATCTAATGGCGTAGTGAAAGGAGGCTAAACACAGTACCAAATCAGAGATGCTGGAAACATTTTCACACCACACCTTTTTCAGATTTCAGCTACGCACCTGTGCACTCGCACTTTGCAATTATGCAGCCGTCTTTCACTAAGCATTTCTATAAATACACTCGAGTATGTGGTTGTGGTCAACTTTGAACAGCTTTCTACTCTGGCCTTAAAAGTACAATTTCTCTGGCGCATTCCTGTTTGTGTCTGAGTGAGCAGAGCATCTCTGTGCTGCCAGTTGGCTGCTCAGTCTGACTGGGATCACGTTAAGCAGGTACTGAATCCTGGGTGCTGGGAATGCTGTGGTCTGCTTAGACACAAGTGTGGACTTCAGTCTGCATGTTCCCACACTCTGATGTTACCATCACATCAAACTGAATTACCTACTATTCATTTATCCACTGTGTTCCACTGATGGCCACTAAACTAATGAGAAAGCTGAAATAACCTTTTTTTTATATATTTTGCTAAAAAATAAAAAAATTAAATAAAAAATAAAAAACATAGAAAGTTGCAGTTTTAAAAGTACTGACTGCTTTTCTGCAATTAGTACTGAATTGCAAAATGACTGTGCAATTCAGTCATTTTGCTTTATTGGTTTCTGTGCTTTTTAATAAGTCAAATTAAACTTAAAGACAAAATCTTAACTACCTTAAACAAAAATTGAGCGTCTCCAAAGCAAAAGACATCAGATGAAAACAACTTCAGCAGCTCCATGAAGCACTGTGAACACCTTTCTCCAAAACTAATAGCTTTATAATAAAAACATGTTTCTCCAAGACATGAAACAGGGTAATGCATTTGAGATGATTAGAAGAGTTAAACAACAAACTCCAAAAAAGGAACTAAAACAGCACTGCTAAATAGCATTTGTCTTGTCTATTTCAGGTGGGGAATAAACAACAACAAAAAGAAATCCAGCACAGTCCTATTCAGCAACAAGAAGCCAATTCATCCCCGAATACCTTTTCTATTTCTAGCACCTGTCCAGTCTGAAAGAGCTGCAAGTTCTTTCAGCTGCAGACAAAGTGGTGCCAGAGGGTCATTTTTAAGAAGTTCAAGCACAAAGGAAACATTTTCTCTGAATCAGCCTGAAGGTTGTCCCTTAATGTGACTGCATGCGTTTGTATAGGTGAGCTTCATGCTAATTAGCTCTGGTTGGCCCAGTAAGTTGCTCTGGTCTTTGACCAAAAGGCAATCTGACATCAGAGGAGGACGACATGTACCGTCAGAAAACTATATACACACTGCTTCTTGTATATCTAGAGCAGATGGAAGACAACATGAGATCGATAAAGCTGGTGCACCAAAGTCTCGCTGAAACATAAAATGTGTGAGTTTGTTTCAGTGTTTTGCTTGATTTTCCATTCAGTGAAGAAACTGAAGGTGGGTGGAGTAGACCGAAAAGGGGGATCATTATTTAAAATAAACTTTTACATCATGTTATTCCCTCATCGAAAACATACCTAGAGTGTTACCTTGATTCTTTCATGTATGTTTGATAAAATCATTTAATCTCCCATAGAAACCGTTCAGCCGTGCAAAACGCCTTGGGGTACCGAGGGCTGCCTTCCAGGCGCAGTTCCTACTTGACAACATTCAACATTTTCTTGAAGACGTAGAAAGAAAAACAGCTCTGGAGTTTTTACGAAATGGTCACAGCGCCAGACTTTTCTGCATTTTGTGGATAATGGAAACGCAGCTATTGTTGGTCTCCGACTTTAAATGTCAATAGACTGTATTAAAGTTAAAATTACAATTAAAATTAAAACTATTAAAAAGGAATGTAAAACAATGTGAAAAAGCTCGAGGGAAAAGAATATTGACGCAAGTAAAGTTTTCGCCTGATTTGAAAAACTATAGGGACTAGATTCTTTTATTGTTATTATTATTATTATTATTATTACATTAATTATTTTAAAAAAAAAATTTTACATCCAAATTACGTTCCATTTTCCTCTTTTCCTGTCCTCTTCAGTAGCTGCTGCTGGGCCTTTTGTGGAAAATAGTGAAAAAGATGGGGACTTAGGTTGGAATTAGTTGCACATGTTTTTACCATAATAATAAGTCGTCTTACACAAGTGTATTAAGCATTTGAGTAATACAACACCACTTGAGGCAAGTAAATGAGTTGCAGAAGCTCTTTTCATTTCTTCCACTACTTGTGTGTCTGTCTTAGCTTTAGCAGTGTCATGGGGTTAAAACAGCAAACACAGCGAGCGCACCAATGGATGGTTCGCAAAGCTGGGTAAGCCGTTGTTGCAGGGGAAAAAGTGAAATGATGCGCTGGGATTTCGTATTGCCTAGCAGAATGAGAAATGGAAAAACGTGTGCGAGTTCACCAGAAACCCAGCTGGTAGATTCAGAGCTGAAGTTGCTAATATTTGGGGGATTTATTAGACATTTACATAGTTAAAGTCTTTGCTCCTGTAACCTTGCGCTCCGTTTTAAAACTGAACTGAATACAATGTGGTCCTGGTCTCCTCCAATTCGATTTACCTTTCTTCTGTAGATGTGCGCTCTCCTTCTGCCGAACGTCTATTTCCCTGCCAAGCGCCTTCTTCTGCCGCTGCAGCTCGCTGCAGAGCACAGCTATGCGCAGCTGCATGCACTCCCGCTCCTTCTTCTGCACAAAGACAACAAACAGAGAACACACAAAGAAAGACTTTGAGTGAAAACGTCTGTCATGTGGCCACAGCAAGGTGTGAAGTTTATTGCGTTTCGTAGAAATCCTAAAATTCCTAAAAGGTTTTCCAGAAACACGCTCTGTTTTTGTTGCCTTATCCCACGTCTCGCTGACTTAATACCTGTCCTCAAAGACGAGGCCTTTGTTTAATGACATAAAATCCAGTGTCAACAACTAATGACAGAGGAGGGGGAAAAAAGAAAAAAAAGAGAGAGAGTGATCTGACTCTTGAAAACACCTCACTGAGCTCTGAGATCAGCATGGTGAAACCTGTCAGTAATGAGCCCCCATCGTGGGAAAGCCTGGCTGCAAGTCAAGTGGTGCTAAGTTCTGGCTTTTGATATTCAAACAGCTGATAAGAGGCGAGTGTTTGAGGCCTGAGGTCAAGCTTTGATTTTGGAAAGACATGTGAGAATTCGTGTTTTGAGTATAGTGACTGATTTCAAGCTGAATACAATTTAATCTGAACTAACCTGAAAGTTAGGGGTGCACCGATTGACTGGCCGATCAACTGCAGTTTTCTGGCCGATTACCGATCTTTTAAAAAGCATTACATGCCGATTTCAAATTTGGCCAAAATGTTGTTCAATATAGCAGGAAAGTTGCTGAACGGTCAACAGTGGGGTGACTACTGCTAACTGTAAACGTCCTGATGGGTATGTCTATCAATCAGACCTTTCTCACGGAAGATTAGAGGACAGTGGTTGATTTTTAGACTTTGCCAGGTTAGATAAGATTGGTGGATAAAATCGGCCGATCATCGATAAATTGGAGCACCCCTAATTGATTAATTACCTGATATGACTCTTCCTAATGTCATGAAATTATCTCATCACAAATAAATACAGTAATAGTAAAAACAAAGTACAATTCAATAGTTATACATTTCAGGACATACAGAAAATGAGCTTCTCGGTTTTTTTTTTTTTTGGTTTTTTGTTTTTTTAAAATGCAGCACAAAAACATCCAAAAGATTCCAAACCATTGTTAGTTTTAAAACATAAATGTAGCAAAAAAAATTGTTTTTTAATTGTTAAAATTGAACATCTGACTGGCTCTTCTTTATACCTCATCACTGCAGGCAGATCACCCAGAGAAGCTCTCCCACTATAGAGCTTATTGCATCTTTGCAAACCTAAATGTTTCTGTCATATTCATTTTAAAGAGAAAGTTTTCAGCGGGCAAACCTTAAGAGTTGACAAAACTGCAGATATACATTTCCCCTCTAGTATTCTGTTAAAATATAAAATCCTCAACAATCCTCCCAAATTTACCCACTGGTGATTAGCGAGATCTAGCTGTTAATTTCCACCTTGAATCAGGATAAGTGCAGAGCTCCAAAGCTTTTCTATGTTGGCTTCCCTGGTTTCCCCTCAACCTGACGAGATGTCAAGTCAAGCAGGTGTAAACACGAGGCGTGTTTTTAAACTGATGCAGACGGTGGCACTATCAGTGTTTCATCACTTGGAGGAATGTGTTTGGAGTGGCAGCAGAGGAAGTGGAAACTATCCACAGGGAAGTATCGAGGCCGAAGGATGCAGAAATATCTAATGTACAAGAGGGGAAAGAAGAATAGACAGCTTTGAAGGAGTCTAATAAAATGCCATAAAATCCATTCAAACAGAACTCTAGCATTTCTCACACAATGTTCCCTGACTAGCACAAGCATCCGAGTCATTAGTCAACATCATGTGCTCTCTGTAGGGTGTGCCTCCTTCATGTGTCTATGCATGTGTCTTGAAGAGCGCTAACTAACTAAAAAGGAACAGCTGAATGGACAGAAGGATCCAGATGTGGAAAACACACACACACACACACACACGCAGACACACACACACACACAGCCACATGCAAACACGCACACAACAGTTGGCAGTAAATGAAAAATATTAAGTCAGAACTGCTCCATAAAAGAACTAAGATTTAAAGCTGCAGTATGCAACTTAAAAAAATGAATAACACATTTGTTGGAACTGTCAGTATGTCATGACAATATGACAGATTATCTGTGAAGACAAGTAAACAAAAATAAATAAATAGGAGACAGGAGGAGGGTCTGTCAATCACCCTCTGTGTGGCACTTCTCATCACCCCTTTTACTGTCTGCTATGCTGCAGCATGCTCAGGCTAGTTAGCATGACCTTCAATAACAACAGATTTTCCTGCAAGGGTGAGTTGTTTCTCTGCCATTAGCACATTGAGGATAGAGTACACGAGGGTGACTGACAGCGCCAAGACCTTCCTTCTGGTTCTGATTAGTCTGTTTGTGGTCGGGAGCTGAGCATCAGATGGCGATAGCAGCTCAGGGAGGAGGCGGAGGAGATCAGTCTATTTAAGATTATCCTTAAATATGTAAAGAATATATATATATATATACATTTTTTTTTTAAATAAAAGTTACGCCCGGCACCTTCATAAGAGCAAAATCAATTGTTGTATGAGTTGTTGGATAAAAAGCGTTCAAGCAGGACGAAGGAGGACCTGGCAGGGACCGAGCTCGTCTTTGATCCTGTAGCGCACGCCCAGCAAGGCGGGACTGTGACATCTCACACACGCAAACAATCAGATAGCGATCGCTGCGTGGATCTAGGTGGAACAGAGATATGGACTCTTCTGGCAAATCGCTGAGGGCCTCGAAGAGAAAACAGCAAGACGACTGATAGAACCTCCATGTCCTGGGTGCTTGGCGACCGTGGCACTCGCATGCTAGCCACCTCTGGCTTTGGCACGAACCTTGAACCTCCTACACTTTCACTGAGCAGGGAGTTGACAAGCGGGTCACAGGCATGTGTGTGTGTGTGTGCGTGTGTGTGTGTGTGTGTGTGTGTGTGTGTGTGCGTGCATCCCAGGGCCCGTCTGCCTCCTACTGAACATCAAACAGCAGTGGGTCAGCTGAGTAAATAAGCAGTGAGCGTGGGGGGCATGTTAGAACCCAGCAGATTAATGACAGAGTGTGGGTGAGAGGGTGAAAGGGCCACTTTGCCCTCCCTTGATCCAGGCTCAATATAATGTGCATGGGGCTGATACAAAGCTCTGAAAAGGCAAAAACCCTCAGAAGAGTCCGACAATGCCCCGCTCACTCCACTCTACAAGGCTTTTAACAGAGAACTAGAATACAGGGATTGTGTGATTTATTTGCTGATTTTGGGCACTGAAAAAAGTCTTGAGGAATGTTTTAATATGGAAGAAATATCAGAGACAGGTTTTCGTAGGAGATCCTTTGTACCAAAGAGGATGGAGGCTTAACATTTTTGTGGGAAGGCTGAAGCTAGGAGGGCAGTTTGCATAGTCAAGGTGAGGGTCTGGGAAACAGAACACAAAAGAAGAGAAGTATATCAAAAGAACACAAGGGAAAGCAACAGCTGTAACAGCTGCTCTAAAACCCTTTAAGTTTTAGTATATGTGCAGCAGCGAATAAATTCTCACAGATTCGACTCCAACGATGGACATGAAAACCCCCCCAGCTGTCGAAAATCAGTTCAGCATAAAGGGTACGTAAAGGCATGACCAGCAAAATACTGAGAACTGTGGTAAAGATGTGCATTAAAAGGCCTTGAACTAAATGCATCTTTAATTGCAGTACTTTTGAAACAAAAATCCCCAAATCTATTATTGGTGCCTCCAGCAATCACTTCAGAATCACTTACTTGAATTGAGTTTATTTATTTTTGTTAATACTTTACGTTATAAATTCAGCGTCTGGCATCGTCATTAACTGCATACCGATTTTATCCTTTAGATAATTCAGCTATAGCTCAAAGCTAATCTGTCTAGCAGATTTGTCTCTCCCCTTAAGATGCTTTCACTGCTATAACCTCTTTACACCTTTATTTTAACATAGAAGTACCCAATCGTACGTCTGATGCGCTAATAGCAGGGCTAATTTTCATTTAGCAAAAACGCTAAATGAAAAAATGAAAATTAAAAAAAAATAATTTAATCTTAGTGCACTTAGCCTCCCCTAAAGTTATCCAAATAATTTCTAACATACTAATTTGGTTGTTCTTTAAGCTCGAAAGTGAAAAAAAAAGTAAAAATTAAATTGGTTCTCGGTTGTAGTCCTTCAAGGGCAGATGCAATCCGAATTAAGGTTAGCCCCTTAGCATTAGCTGTGGCTAAATGCAGTGTTGGTTTAGTGCTTTAGTGTTAGCAAAACTAATGTTTATGATTAGTGCTTCAGGGTTAGCACAGCTTTGTTTGTAATTAGCTGCCAGTGTCCAGCACTGAAGGTACCTATGCCTCTTCTGTTTGCTTTTTTGTGTTCCTCCCCCCCTCAAGCACCAAGTCGGGCATAACTTGGCGATCACCCAGGTTCTGATGGAGGTTCCTTCCTGCTAAAGGGAAGTTCTTCGCTCCACGTTTCTCTGACCTTTATTCCTCTTTGCAACAGAGGTTTTCTTTGAATACTGTCCTGTACAAAACATGATGCATACAGACGCCAGTAAGTGTGCCACTGGGAGTTTGGAAATGATTACTTGTATTTTTGCCCACATTTATGAACCGAAATCAAATTGTAGCATTTGTATTTGTCTAAAATTATTCTGCTCATAGAAAAGCTTTGAAAACCCATTTACCAGCAGTGCCAATACATGGGACTGGATCAGAAATCTTAGCACAGAATTTACGTAAATTCAAAGCTGGATTTGGTGCTTTGTTTTCACAGCTGTGCGGCTGCCAATTCCAAAAATGCTAAACATGTTTTCTTGATTTTTCTGTGGATCATAGCCAGGGTTATGACAGGAGGAGGAAACATAAATAGGGGATCTGATTCAGGGCTTTATCAGTCAGGCAGTGTGATATTACTCTTTATCCACTTTGTAGTTTATCCATGAAAACACTGTGAAGCTGCCTTGAGGCTATAATGACCTCTCACTTTGTATCTTTAGCACACAATTCCATCCCATACTTTGGGTGGTAAAAAAAATAAAAATCACAAAATCTAAGTACTTGTCATGGCAGACTGTTGATGCTTGTTATGAGAGGAACTAGCTGGCGTAGTTTCCTAATCGCAGCAAACACAGTATAGTATTAATTGGTGCTTGACCCATGTCATATTTGAATTAGCAGCTAATCTTTATATACATTTTCAACCATCGATAAAATTGATAAACATATGAAGTGAAAAACAATGAATGTTACTGAAAACAAGCAAATCTGCTCATGAAATTTATATCTGCCGTAAGAATATTGTTTACACCCATTCCAAGGTTAAGCTCAAGTTCTCTATAATGCCCCTAGGGGGCATTATGGGTTACTGCAAGAAGAGAATATCCTCATTAACAATAAATACATCACAGAATAGATGCAAGTATGCAAGCACAAATACTGACACACTTGAGAAAACACTCAAGAAATATTTAAAAGGGGCGGCAAGAGCAGGTGAAAATACATTTTAAATCTGTTGCTTTTTAAAACAAATCTCCGCCCCGATGGTAAAAGGGAAACTCTGAGGAAAAGGTGGATTTTCATGGATCACTAGCTGTTGATCACAACAACTACTGCTGCTTTGTGCTGTTGGGGTTAAAGAAAAACCAAAAAGGGACGATGGATTTCAAACCATTTAATGTTGTCAACTTTCTGAAAGCCACAGAGAGCCAAATAATCATTAGAAGACTTATATAGAACATAGGTCATGCTGCCAGTTTCACCTTCAACTTTGAATTTCGAGTGGACGATTCTTCTTTAACACAGATGGAGCATTAGAACGGTGTTGCATGATATTAAATAATGTTAGTCCTGCTGCAACTGCTGCCATATTTGAATCACAGTTGTGTAAATGCTGCAGCAGTGGTGCATATCGGTGAGGCAGCAAACTGACTTAGATGTTGAATAGATTCTGTATGTAACTGTGCTAAACAGGCAGGAAGATAATGTTGGCGCATTCTACCCTGAATCAGGAAATTTTACAACACTGAAATCCAGCGCAGGGCATTGACTAGAGCCTTAGAAGATTGGTTTGTTTTTAAATAAAACTCAGCAATAATTAAAATAGCAAAGACATGTCTAACCGATTGCACGTGAGTGAGAATCGGAAAAACTCTTTTAGCAGATCACAGCAAGAAAGGACAAAATACAAAATTTCTTTTTTTTAATGTTTCCTCGCTTCAAACTTCTGTCTCTCACAGGACGGCTGGATTGTGTAGCGTTTTGGGAACCTCAAAGTGAGGATAAGGCTCTAGATTCCCAAGACATTTAAATGGGGACTGTTAATTTGGTAATTCTAGCCATGCTGATTGCCAGTTCCTCAATGTTCACACAAAATAATTTAAATGCTGTTCCTATTTCTTATTATGCGTCAGCTCTTACACAAAACAAGGTAATGGCAAGTCAAGGAATTCCAAAAATTTATGAACATGTTCTCAAAGATTTTAATTAAAAAAAATCCTCTTTATATCGTCACTTTTCCATAATATTCAAATCCAAACACATTTACTTGTATTAAGGCAACAAGTTGCTGACACACATTGAGTATTTAATGGGGACTAAAAGGTTCTGGAAGACCGGCTCACCCGCTCAGTGCAAGCCGCAGTTGTTCTTAGTTTTTCCTCAATCTCCTTGCCGGACCTCTGAACTGTCACTTGGGTCTGCTTGATGGCTCTCTGTGCTGTGTGAAGCCTGCCAGAGGGGAAGCAGAAGACAAAGTCACCATTAGCAGCATAATTCAAACACATTGGACCACCAGGACACCCCTAACTTGGAACAGGACCGCTAAGAGGTCATTAAACTGATTAGATGAATAAAAATGGTTATTTACGAGAAGAACTGCAAATAAATTCAAGCTCGGTTTGGATCTTTATTGTGACTGTTTACATGACACAGTAAGAACCATGATTGCTCCCATGTGAGGAACCATGATTGTGCAGTGTTTGTTATCCCTCTTTGTTTCTTTTGTTTTGTTTTCCTGCAGAGGTTAATGAAACGTTTTGACATTAAATAATGAGCAAAAACAACACGGAGTTCACTCCAAATCCCAGATCGACCAGTTCAACTTGCAGCACAGATGCCCACGACGTTCAATCACCACAGATCTGGCCTTCCTTCAGCCTAAACACTGTCCAGCAGGCCTAAACCCATCAGTCCCGGTAAAGCAAAGACAAACCCCTAATTAGCTAAAGCCACAGCGATTTCCAAATTCCATGTCGCTGTCATCACTGGAATAGGAAACTGCAACATCAGTACACAAATGACAGGCAAACACATTATTATAACCATCAATCACAAGGAGCTAACGTTTCAGAATGCTTGCTTCAGATCCAAAGGCCATCAAAGTAGAGACGAAGCCCGCTCAGCAAAACCCGTGGGACCGAACTCATCAAGAGGCAAAATTCTCCCATGGTGGGAATGAGCTGAAGAGCAGAAACTGAGAAAGGGAAACTGACAAGTATCAATAAAAGTGTCAGGCTGAAGTTAGATGACCTCATTCCAAGTGGATGTGTCAGTGCTATCCATATGGCGCTGCACAGAGATGGTGGCAGTTCTTTTGTTTTTACTACTGCACACTTCCTTTTTCTTGTGGTTGCTGGAGGCGCCAATAACAACAAACCAAAAACAGGTTTTCGCCACGAAACTGTCTATATGTAAAGTTTCCAAGTAGAAGTGCCAACACTTCAAATATGGTGAACGGATCACATGACAAACAGAAACCAGTGATATAGCAATTATGGCTGGATATATTTTATTGCAGTTCAGCAGGTGCTGAAACTGTGCATAAAGCAGAAACTCGGGACAGAACAACAGATGTGCCGAATTAGGGTTCTTTTTTTTTCCGTCTCTTTCAAGCGTCAGCTTCTTTCATCTGGATCAGAGTTTGATTGCATATTCTCACCTCCCTTAACGAGCCGGAGAGTCGAGACAAACGGACTAGAGTTTGATTAAAGCAGACTAAGCATGGCAGGTGTGAATGCACCTTTAGTCTACAGATGATACTTACAGTGTCTTGTAAAGGAATTCTGATCACTTGAACTTCGTCACATTTTGTCAGATCAAAACCACAAATGTTGACCCATTTTTAAGCAACTTTAGATGTCAGACAATTCACTCCTTCCCCATGAAGCAATCTTAATAAATTACCCAACATATCAGAAAGAGAACCATGGATCTCCATAATTGTTTGATGCAAAATATTACACCAGAGCAAAAGATTTTGCGAAGATGATGCCAAAAACTGGTAAGGGAGAGTCATGACACAAAGTGAAATGAGTCTTGTACTGATGTAAACTAAAGGGTGGCTCAGTGAGTAAAAATTCATAATGCAAAATGGAACATAAAAAGCCATGTCACACTTTGCAAAAACACTCAGTGACATGGTCTATATTTTGGGGACATGCCGTGGGGTCTAACGAAACTGACATTACAGCATTTGGTAACACCGACCAATGTAGAAATCCATTTCTACTAAATGAATTGAAGAAAGGTTGAAGCTTGCAAGTCTGACAACATCCCAGCTTTGAAGTAGCTTTATGATGACAGATGTTACTGGTCATTTTGCTGAGAGAAGAACTGGTGCATTTCATAAAACAGACGGCATCACAATGGAAAAATATGCAGGAAACCGAAGGAACAACTCAAGCAATCAACCAGGAAATTAAAGCTTCGAAAATGGGCAATGACCCAAAACATCATTTTCAAAGAGGCTGAGAATAACAAAGTCAATGTTTTGAAAGGGGCATCACAAAGCCCTGATCGGAGTCTCAAATATTGAAAACATTTCTGGTGAGATTTGAAAAGGCGTGTGTGATCGAGCCGGCCTACAAAACTTGACTCAGTTACACGAGTTCTTTCAAAAGGACCGGGGCAGAACTCCAGCAAAGTGCTGCGAGAGGCTTTTGGGAGGAAACCCAAAACATTTGACCGAAGCCATACAGTTCAAAGGTCGATTCTAACAGATGCCAAGGAATTGTCTGCAAACATCAAAATTTGAAGGTTAAAATTTTTAAAAATCAAATGTATTCCGTGGCATTTAGCAAACAGAAACAACGTCGGTCATCTTTTTGCCCGAAAGCAAGAAAACTAGTCAGATTTCTATATCAAAGAATATGATGATAATGGGTTGTGTCATTTTTAACCATAAATTTTAATATCTGTTTTGAAGTGGATACTAAAGACAAAACCTTCACACTGGAAACTGAATTACAGGCAAGGCTTGTGGTCTGGCCATCAGGGGGATGAGAGGCCTCTCTCTCGGTACGTCCTTACTTTCAGCGCACAAGAATTTTCCCCTCGAGTGGATTTAGTTTAAGAGGCTCTTTCTTTAAATGAGCCCACAATGTAGCTGGGTCATTTTACTAATCCTGGGGGGCTTTGTTGTTATGAAATTCACAGAGTAATCTCTGGATATTATTGACCCACACTGGCAACCAACCTAGCAAAAAGATTACTTGAATGACAATTTAACCCAGGCTGAAGTCGTTATTCAAGAAAAACAAACAAACAAAAATCACTGTAGATTTTCAACCCAGGTTTTAAATCTGCTTGAAGTGACGGTGATGGCATGCAGAGGTAGATCCCCGGCATATCGAAGTGGATCTGCTTTGACAGCTTCGTTTGTTTGGGTGATTGTGACAAGAGAATCAGATATGGCCCCATTCCTTCAGGTTAAGGTTGTTATCTCTCCTCCACTTTTCACGCATGTCCGCCCTCTTAGTTCCCCCCACCCCTCCAGGTCTTGGCCTAACGCCGGCCCATTGCTATCCAGCATGAAGACCGGTGCAGGGAACTGAGCACCCACAGAGGGAAAGCCCTTTGCAGTAGGGGTGCTGTACAGAAGATGCTAATTCATGAGCCTTCACAACTTTTCCTTTGTAGGGAGGCACGCTGCAGCTGTGCCACAGATCATCAGGACGCTATGGCTAAGGTTCAACCTTTTGATTCCTGATACACATCAAACAACTTTATTCAATCTTTTCATCAAGGAACGAGTTACTGCAACAATGAAGTTCTACTTCTAAAATCTCCTAATTTTGCTTGCTAAGAAGCAACATTAAAATTGTTGATCTGGCTTTTAAGATATTGTAAAATAAGCATTTGAATAACAAACGGTACCAATTATCAATAACAAGAAAAAAAAAAAAAGACCTGTTCGGTCAAGATGGTTTGTTTAATATATATTTGTGAGGGTTTCCGGGTTATGGTACAGCACCTGTGGTTTGGAAAATCAGGACCGGGAAGGAGGATGAAAATATAAATGTGTCCTCTGGCTTGAAAAGATTAACAAGAGAAAATGGTGTGAGAAGAAAAACTCTGAAGATTAAAAGGACAGAGAGAAAGAGAACTTTTTTTTTTATTTTCTCATAATATTTAATAGTAATAATGGCCCCTGGTCCATTTGAGGATAGAGGATAGTTCTGCAAGTACTATGTTGGGTGAAGTAGAATTTTTTTGCCCTAAAGTATGAAAAAAAAATGTGCCTGAAAAAATGTTGTCATGGTATCAAATTATAGAGTATAGTTCTTAGTATCGTGACAACCCTACTCTGCACTGATGAATATTCAGAACTTGTTATGACATATGTTTAACCTCAAAATGACACTGGCAGCATGACCTACTTTCTGATCTATCTGGAGTATTGAAATTAGATTCCAGGACGGTCAGTAGATTATTTAAAAGAAAAATGGAGAAAAAAAACCCATGAAAAGTAATATCCCACTTCCTGACACAAACTGCCTTTCCATGACAAATGTGTGCAAAACTTTGACAATGTTCCACTAATGTCGAAAAAACATTTTGGATTTCAGTGTTCACATTAAGTAAACAATTAAAATCACACGTGAACAAGCTTGTTCACATGATGAGATTAAAAAATACCACCACTTGATGTCGTCGTTTTCTTTGTGGTTTCTGCCAGAAGTAACATCCGGTTGTTGATTATGTGACTCATAATGTGAAAAATGTTTCCATTTCATCGTTTGTAAAATAAATCAATTTTGATGCAGCCAAAAAAATACATGGAAATCTCAACTTTTTAATCAATTTTTTTTTTCCATTAAACAAATTTATTTTCAAAATGACAAATTGCGCAGTGATGTGGTCAATGGAAACACAGCAACAGTTGACTTACACTATTCAAGCATTTAAGCATGTGGCAGGGCTTTATGTTCCATAAAATCCATTAAAATTTAGAGTCACATAACAGCTTTGTCAACACACAAGGATATTATTGCTCATGAAGAATGGTGCTCTTATCCGAACTTTTACTAATTCCTGCCCTGCATGTTTCTCAAAGCATCCTCTTCAAAAGTAGAAAACTCTACACACTGTTGACTCCCGCGAATTAATTTCAGGCCACCACCGTCCAAACAGTCGTGGGTGAACAGGGCCATCGATTAACCAATTCAAAACAACAAAGCAACGCCCACCTTAACATCTCAACCGGGAACAAAACAACACCTAATCAAATCCAACAACACTTGTGAATTCCATCTTAAATCCCATCATAGAAGAATGTCAACACATTTAACCACATCACCTCACCATTGTCTCCATCTACACGGAATGGAAGATAAGATGGCTGGAGAGGCGTTTCTTTGACAGGCCTTTGGCGTTCCTCCAAGCTGACGGCTTGGGCTCCCCTAACTTGCTAAAAGCCATGTTTACAGAACAACAAAGACGCAAACTTCAGAAGAAGAGACTCAGAAGAAACCAAGTCAAGTCTCAAAAGGGTCAGAAAGGGTTCAATCACTGAGGCAATTCAAGATAATTATAAGAATGCATGATGAGCAGTGTATGGAAATCTTCTACATTCAAAACATACCGAATAGATGATCAAAGTTACTGTCAGTTTTTTTTTTACGTGATATTAAACCATTAAGACTCAGGTGCAACTTATCTTCTGCCAGTGAGTAGGAGTGAGTGATATGCACTTAGAGTTTGATCAAGATAATTTGCAGTACTGTTGTGATGACTATAAAAGTCGTGGTAAGAGCTTCTTAATATTTCTTTTTTAGGTAACTGTAAGGTTGTGATTGCATGACACAGCAAACAAAGCCCCCCCAAACACCAACACTGATCATGAAGATCATTCCTATTGATAATACGGTTCTTTAGGACAACAGAACTGAACACAGTAACTGCATTTAATCATATTTTCAAATTTGTTGAAATGTATTGATACTCTAGTAATTCTGACAACGTGCAGTTTGGGTGGAAGTTAAACATTACTAATTGGAATTTATTGTGAAAGCAATAAATCAAAACTCTGATCTTGATAAGAAATGATCATGATAAACGTCCTTCTCTACCACTGACTCATGGTCAAGATGAACAGCAAAAATGTCACATAAATACAAGGATTGGACAAACCTAATCCTTAAAATAAATCACTATAACACCAAACAATAAAATACAGAAATTATAGATTACTGATTTGATTACTGATTTGTGCGTCAGTAATCACACACACACTGACTTGTGTGTGTGTGTGTGTGTGACACACACAGACACTGTATAAATTGTTTCAAATATCTAAAAATTGCAAAGAAAAAAAATGAAACTAAACATTTGCTGCCTTGATGCCGTTTCCAGAAATTGCTCAAAAAAGTCCTGAGCCGTGTTGCACCTCAAGTATAAACAAGACTCTTCAATTTTCCCCAGACCTTGAAAGTTACATTAACCCAGTGGTTCCCAAACTTTTTCTTCTGTGCCCCCCCAGTGGTTTCCAAACATTTTCTGTGCCCCCCCTATGGATTACAAATGGCTGTCAGGTTGAAACAACGCGTGTGTGTCGGGGGGTGTGGGGGGGCATCGACTTTTTTGGGGGCAAAAAAGTCAACTGAACATTTTCAGTTGGTGTCTGAAAATGTTCAGACACCAACATTTTCATATGTTGGTGTCTGAAAATAGACACCAACATCGGTAGCCTACAAGGTACTTGTTAAGCTTAAGGTTTTGTATTGATGTTAGCTAGCCATCTTTTAGCTAACTTTACCTGCATCCAACAGCTTTACTCAACTCAGTCGGTTAGTTTGGAGGGAAAAACTGTGAAAAGTTCTTTGCGTTTTGCTGGTTTGCTGCCGTGATTCTAACACAAACCTACGTAGCTCCGCACAGCAGCAGCAGGTCTCCTTCACAGGTGGAAACCCAGTGCGAGCGGCGTAGCACTCATGTTGCGTTTAAAGGCGGTTCGGAAAAACAGGTTACAACATATTAACAACGGATTAAACAGTTTTAACTGCTGATAAAAGTGACAGAGGACACAAATATGGGAAGTGTGGAAGCCTCTACTGTATCAAACTGACAGGAATAACAGAGAGTTGGCCATTCTAAGGTAAAAACCCAGCGCATACAGTGTTCATGTTTTTTTGTTTTTTTTTCATCCAGACGGCTTCCCGCGCCCCCCCTGCAATGACACGGCACCCCCCTAGGGGGCGCGCCCCACAGTTTGGGAACCTCTGCATTAATCAAACATCATTTAAAGACACCTAATCTGGACGTCTTAAAAATAATAAATCATCCATATTTCTAACCCAACATTTGTCTTTTTCATGGTTTTTCACTCTGATGTGATTATGTCTCATATTTTCATGCTTTATTAAACTTTATGATGCATCGGGTGTTTTTTCCTGTTTTATTTTAATTGTTTGTTCTTCCAGGGAAACACCCATCACCCTATATAAAGTTGACTGTTGCATCCAAACCAACCAGAAAAAAAAAGAAGGAAAAAAATGGCTCCCAACACTCATCCTTGAGGAGCACTTTTTATCTGTAAAGCTGCAGATTTGCAATCGGCTATAGACACAACTACCATCCCAATTCAATACACTACAAGGTCTGGCAGGCTTGGTAAGTGAAGGCCATAATCTTACACAATAATAGCTTAGACAAATCTACGAATTCGCAGGACATGATTTGTTTTATTCCAAAGCAGTAATTATGTCACTAGCTGCATGTAAAAAAAAAAAAATAAATATTGAAGAAAAAATGTAACTGTCAAAGACGTTTTGCATTCAGGTCGTTTTAGGAGTAAAACACAGATGACCACATGACTAAATGTGTGATCTCGGAAGTTTATTTCGGAAGTCTTCTGAAATGAAAACGGGAATCTCCAAATTGCTGCAACAGTTTTAAGCTCATCCAGTCAGCTTGGTGCCTGCTGAGACCCCTACGGTCATCCACAGACTCAGATCCAGCTGCCCTATTAAGGGAGAACCTTAACAGCATCCCACAGCGCCGATCATCCATCCAAGCAGACGAGCGGTCCTGTGTGAAGGAAAACATTATCCCTTCATCAGTCCCGGGAGGCACGGGACCTCCCATAGCGCATCGTCATTACTGCACACTGCTTCTGTGGACACATACTGTACATAAATGCATACTTCAGACGGTGGATAGCGAGTGGGGCAGCACAGAGTGCATGTGGATTTAATCACAGGAGAAGAAAAGAAAGTCTCTCCCCCTGTACGGGTCCAGGAGTTTGAGGCACTGCACTGAACCGTATAAGTTGTACCTCAAGAATGATGTTTCCCATGTGTCCCCGGAGCCGGTGTTTTAATACAGAGCATGCACACGGGTTTTGTTGTCATTCGAAAGACTACTCAGTGTCTCAGAGTGAGTACATAACACTTAACCTTCAAAGAGCTGTGAGTATCACTCAAGGATTTCCACTCGAAAGGCACTTTAGTCTGCCATTAACGCAGGCAGACGACGACGTCTGAGATGTTTTAAGCTGAAACAGTTCCCAACTGTCAAGCCGCCTTGTTAATATTCAACCAGTCAAATATGCAGCTGGATGATGTGGGCCAATAATGTCTTTCACCAGCCCTCCCTCTCTTACTGTGGAACATCAAGCGATGCTAAAAGGGAGGGGGAGGGAAGAAGTGCTTTGTTGAGCAGCTGGATCATCTTCGTCACCGTCTACTTTGGGGTTTTTTTCACTCTACCCACACAGGGGCCCGTCTCTGCGTAGGACGCAGTCTGCCCTTCACCTCAGCCTGTGCGAGGGAGACAAAAAGCCGGCTGATTGATGATACGGACGCTCTCCTCTTCATCTCGCCATCTGAGACGAGTTGTGCTCGCGAGCCCACATCGCCGCGTTTATTCACGCGAGCGAAGGATGTCAACAAGTGGGTCCACGCTGAAAAGCGGGCCGAGTCCGCTGACAAATGACTGACATTTTTCTTTTTCGCTGAAGTGGGCTTATAATGTTCTCTGTTAACGGTCAGTTCTGAGAAAGATGTATTTGCTCTTGGACACGGAGCCAAATCTGACGATGAAGTTGTCAAGGCGGAAAAACGCCACTGTTCTCAGAGGGTTTGAGAAAGATACAGGCAGTGTGGATGAGGGGGAAATATATATATATATTGTCAGATGTTCACATAATTCTTCATCCCACTTCAAGGAATAGTTGAATCCCACCCACATCACACATCAAGTGGAAAGTAATGTGGAGCATAATTCACATTTTATCACTTCACAACCACAAAACTTCAATCTACTTAATATGACAGAACAATTGTGGTAGAGAAAAACGAGTCGTAGTTGAAATTTTTTTATCCTCATAAAAATCGCATTTTAACAATTGCACTGATTGCAGTTTCCTGGCCGATCACCAATAAGAGCATAATCTACAGATTATGTATTGGATTTTGGCCAGTACATCTTAATTCGTCTAATTATAGCGACACAGTTGCTAAGTTGGCCAAAGTGGGGAACTATTGTTGACCGTATTTCAGACGTTTGTGGAGGCAAATAACGTCAGTTTCCCATGTAAGTATCAGCCAATAATCGATCACCACACACTAAGAAAACAGAGGCCAATTAATTAACCGGATGATTTGCTGTTGCACCCCAAATTAAAACCAATGTATATTTTTCCTAGTGTGGACCAGTCAAAAGCCTAGACCCAACTTCAACTGAGAATCTTTTAATATGTTTTGTAATATCACACCTTGAAATTGAGCCTCTGTCTCTTTAAAAAAAGAAAAAAACTCCTGCCCTTTCCAACACCCCACCTTCAGGAAGTCATCACAACATTACACATCTATTCACCCTTTAGCAATGCAAAGCTTGCATAACGAGCTCAGCAGTTTCACTGGTTGTCTGCTAACTTCTGCTGGCTAGTCTGAAGGAGCTGAATATGGGAGTCGCTTGAAAGCTTAGAAATTGCAGAGTCCTCGAATGTGCCGCCACCAAGCATGTTGCCGCGGGAGATTCAAGAATTGCTCAAACATGCATGAGAGAATCAAGGCAACACTCCAGGTATGTTTTTGATGAGGGAATAACATAACACCATGTAAAGCTAAAAAAAATATATATATATTTTACATAAGACTGCCCCTTTAAAGTTTGTAGTTGCAGCGTGAAAATGTGTGAAAAATAATTTCCAAGAGTCTGAATACTTCCAGAAAACTCCGCATGTATCCACAAGCAGCACATCAGCGTACGGAAGGTTAATGCCGTTTGAAAAATGAGGGTCAGAAACTAAAAACCTACAGTTTTGCATCTCAGGCGACGGGGTCGGAGGTGAGTCCCTGCTGGAGTGTACAACATCTAATTAATCATTCTACTGTACATAATGAAAGCCCATGTGTATGAGAATACATTAAGCCAAGAGAAACCTGTGACGGGGTGGGTTTAGCGGAGGGGAGTGTGAGGAGCAGCAGGCAGAGGGAGTTCTGTGTGAGCGCGTTAAACTCTGTAGAGTCCCACAGGGCATGGATACAAGGAAGAGGATGTGGATGAAGGCTGTAATAATAGAAAACTTAAGAGCACAGGTCAGAGAAGTTATGACTCAAACTGGGATTTTTTTTTTCTTCTCCTCTTCTGTGAGCTCCTCTGGAGGCAACGGTCTCGGCTGATATAAACATAAACCGTGACCACTTCAGTAATAAAGGAGCGCTGCGAAGGTTCACCAGGCTTTGGCATAATTCCTTTTTTCCTCGATACTATAAAGTTCTGTGATGCATATCCGACTCCCCCCCAAAGAGGGAAAATGTTAGTGGAAATGTCACAGCTCTCCTAATGACAGGATCCTGATCCTATTTTACGAGTGTCTAAATAAAACCATCCAGATATACATTTCCATGGGCAAACTGGATGCGATTATGCTGTTATAAGATCGGACTCGGGCTAACAGAGGGTTTCCCTTGACGGGGGGGAGGAGGAGGGGGGAGGAAGCCCTTGGGAATTAAGAAGGTAGCATTTACATGTTACCACGTTTAAATATAGCTGTGGAGCAACAAACCTGTGTTTGTCAACAAATCCTAGGATTTCCTTTTGGCTCGCGTCCTTAACGACAGAAACAGGGTTCCCCCTTCTCGTAAGCAGCAACTTGTCTCTGCGGTGTACAGAGGTGGCTTTAAGGTAACGTTTTCTAAATACCTCCACCCTGTTTTTGGTGCCAGGATACGCATAAGGTGGTTAAAATCTGACATTTTTCCCCCCCGTTTTGCCCAGTAAACATGATGTAAATTGCAGGCCCTGTCATCTCATATCAGGTTAAAGATGAGACAGTTTCATTCATCAGAGCTTGCTATTGTTAGCTGTCCATATGGCGCCATCTGGTGGGTGGAAATATTCTAACACACAAAAAGTAGAGCTACAGGAAGAAAGTTCAGTGGCTTCAAATGAGAAGAGCAAACAGATAAAGGATCCAGCTTTACCCAAAAGAAGAAAACGCCTTTAGTAGATTCTTTGTTTAAAGTCGCACAATGCGGAAATTGGATCATGTATTCCATTTAAATTAAAAGTGTGCCTGATGTCTTCTAATAATTTGGCAAAAAAAAAAAAAAACAAAATAAAAAACATGCGGAAGCGACAATGCTTTTAAAATAATTTAGCTGTAACAAACTTAAATATTTTTATTTTACTTTATTTTTTTAGACAGACTCGTTAGAGCTTTTTTGCATGGAATACATTTCTAAATCAGAATGACAAGTGGAAGTAGTATTTATTTATTTTTTCCTCATCAGTGCATTGGCAACTAAATACTTGGTTGTTGTTTTTTTTTTTTTTAGATTATTTTCCAGAAAAATACACTTTCCACAGAAGAATCCTATTTTTTTTATTAACATTTTATGATTTCTTTGTTTCAAAACGTAAAACCAGAAATCAAGTGGAGTTTCTTAAAATATGACCACAAATTTCCTATAACAGATCGATCTGTGGCTCTGAAGTTTTATTTAGCTGGACTGAGGACAAAAACGGCTCTTTGGTTTGTAAAGGTTGCAGAAGCTGCAATCACAACTATTAATGCAAATCTGCTCCGACTTGCCATTTTCACCAGTCATTGCAACTATTCATTAAATCTGACCAATCATCTTAATGTTTTCTGTATTTCCTCCTTTTCCGACCAATCACTGTAACTCAGCAGAATTTTGCCCCCTTCCAATTTAACTTCCTGTTTCACAAAGTTTCCTGAAAGCCAAACCTGCAAGATGAAAGCATGAGTAATGCTAAACATTTGCCTTGTTTTTGGTAAAAACCCTTTCTTGAATCATGTTAACATGACCGAGCAATGTAGGATTCTTCTTTTGCACTTCTGACAACTCCTCAGGATGTAACTTTATTTGAATTAAGGGCGTCGTTTCAAGAAAGCACTAGAGAATTTTATTTCCACTTTAAATATTAACTTTGTCTTCTTTGGGAAGATCATGTGCAGCTTTTGTTTTTTTGTTGTTAGTTCTTTTTTCTTTTAACCAAAATATTTTTATTGAGATTTTCCACTTTGAAAGTAAAATGATGTACCAGTCTGAGTAAGCTACTTTTGTAATTACTACATGACAGCAACAGCAAACTATGAGCCCATTTTGGGGCTGCAACTAATCCAAGTCGTAGAAGAAATGAAGGACAAAATAAAATAATAAAGAAAGAGGACTAAACCAAAAATGAAAACAGAAAAACACAGCTTCTCAAAACAACTGGGATAACTCAGCATTATCCAACAATTGTTCACGTCTACGCAGCAGGTCACAGCAAAAGTCCAGCAAGAATTTTTACTTTTTTTGTGTGATCATGTCATAGCAAAATTAAAACATAAAAAAAGTCATTTTAGGCCTCAAAGATCAGAAAGAAAAAAAAAAAAAAAAACCATCACAACATCCTGGACTGTCTTTGACTCTACAGCGTGGCGGGACCCTTACCTGAGCAAAGAAAAAAAGCTGTAGGAGTTCCTGACTGAACTCTGGTCGACCTGAAGCAGACTGTAATTCTTCCGCTCCGACGAATCCTGAAACGAGTCACGTGTTTAATGCCGACGTCCAAATATAACTAATGACATTGGGGGATCAACCGTTTCATAATTGTGCAAAATCTTCAAAAAAAAAAAAAAAAAAAAAAAAAATTTGAAAAAAAGGTTTTACCTTGTGATCAAAGTCAGCTGCATAGTAGCCATCATTCAGCCCAAATATGATCTCATTTGGGTATCTGGATCGAATCTGTGGGCAAAGCGAGGGGGTAAGAGGATGAATATGGGGACCGGGTCGGAGAGAACAAAGTGCAACAGACATCTGGATGTGCATGAAACTGAGTTATCTGTTTATGAGCTTGGAATACGGTCCCACTGAGAAGGAATGGCAAAACCATAGGGTTTGTTCTGAAAGTGCTTGAAGACTGAATTCCCCCCCATTCAATGTGCAAAACTCAAGACAGACACCAAAGTGATTTTCTCCATTGGAATTTTAGAAATATCCCGCCGACTTACAAAATCCATCACGTCCCTCATTAAACTTTTATGCGTGGTGCTTAACGCAGAAGATCAAACAATGCACCAAAGCACCAAAACATTGTGATTGATGACTTCTGCACTGATTTGAAATGTCTGGAAGGGGAACAGAAAATTAAGAGGTTTTTTTTCTATATTGTAAATGTAATTTACAGGAATACAATTTTTTTTTTTTTTTTTTTTACTTTCTAAAACATTCATCATTCTAACTTCCCTCAAGTTTAGAATAAAAGCTTACATTATCTTGTTCACATGTAGGAAGGATTAGATTTACCGCAGCATAAAATGAAAAAGGAATGCAGAGATGTGGGATTTACTACGGCGCGGGTTTACAGTGCTCGAGAATCTGAAAGGAATGTGGGATTTACTGTAAGGATTTACAACCCCGCCTCCGACAAAAACAACAATAATACCAATAGTAGAATGACAAGGCCTTACATACGGTGCAGATTAAAACGCAACGCAACAATCTGCACGTAATTTAAACTCGATATCTGAGGAGCGGTCGAGATCGTGACCGTCTAATATATCTTGAGAGAAGGTACAAATATCCGCAGACGGCTCAGCATTAAAAACAGACACCGTCCCGCGGGGGGGCGGAGGGGTTAGGAACGCTTTTCAGAATTACCGACAGTGAAAGCGGGTCGCCTTCGGATTCAACACGTGTTAACGGTTCAACTTTGGTGGACGAGGTTACAATTTTTCAATGTAGAGGAAAAATAAGATTTTAAGAAGATCCAGAAGCAGCAGCGGAGCACCGCCTTGCTTTGGAGTAATAAAAAAAAAAAAAAAAAAACAGATACGCACTTGGAAATCCTTGACTTTCCGTCCTCTGGGGCGGAGAGAAAAGAGGAACATCGTTTGAAGCCAGAACGGCCGGTAAGCTGCACATCTGTGCAAAGATGAACGACTTCTACAGATGTATGTATTTAGCTTGTAAATATTTCAAATCTATACGTCTGTGATAAAGAAAGGGTGGCTCACTATTAAGTACACCATGAAACTACACATATATTTCTCATTATCTTACTGGATTTTAGGTCAAATTCACAACTGAAAGTAATAAATTATGTTGTTTTACACATGGTGTTTGTAATTTTATAGGTCAGTCCAACAGAAAATCGAGCATAACAGAAGAGAAACAAAAAATAATTGCATGTGGAATCGACATTTGTTTTGTATCAAGTGCTTTTATATTCAGCCTCTTACTCTGATGCCCCCAAATAAAGGAAGTTTAGGTAAAAAAAAAAAAAGGGCCACATTTTGAACAGCACTTTCAGAACTTTTCAATCCATCATCTAGAAATGTAAATAGTACGACACAAATAAGACAAGGTCGTCCAAATAGACTGGGACTAATCAGAGAAGATGCCAACAGGCATAAAGTAGCAGCGCTGGACTAAACAAAATATCAACCATCAGAAACATCCTCTACTAATCTGGCCTTTATGGAAGAGTAGCTGCATCTCCACTGGCCACATAATTGTATGAAATGTAATTACAAAAATAAATTTGATAAATGGAAACACACCGTACGTGTGGATGTATGTTCCGATCATACGGTTTTGCGCCAGGATGAGGTGGTTTTTTTACTTAAAAACAGGGGGGGGGAAGTCTTGAGAAAAAGAATCTGCTAATGGAAATTGTACTTTTTTTAAGACATATTCAAGGATTATTGACTTCAAGCAAATTTATACATCTTGCTGAAAAGTTACATTTAAAGTTACTTATGTCTCATTTAAAGTGAACTAAGCTATTTACAGTAAAAACAAGACAAAAAATACTTGGTAAGATTTTGTGTTTTTTATCCAGCAGATATAGTTGCAAAGAGTGATAGTACTTAGATGGAATGAAAACAAACATTATACCAACGTTTTATGGCTTCATGCTTATCAAATACAATGCTAGCAAAATATGTGGTTGTCATTTTTATAATTATCTTTATGTTTTTTAGCTTTCTTAATTTATTTACTGATTTATGCAACAGCACATGTTTTTTCCCTGGATTAATTAAAGAAAGAAAATGGCAATTAATCACAAAATAACTCTGAAGATTTAATTTGTGTTGTGACATCACTTGGTTATGTTCTGTATTTTATGTTTGTCTTGTCCTAAACACACAGATTTAAGATAAAGACTAAAACAAAATATAACCTTTATTTGTTTTTTTTTTATTATTCTTATTCATTTTCTGTTGTTCGCTCTCTTATCTAAGTGGTAATTTGTAGATCAATGCCTCCGTTTATTAGTCTGTAATGTTTGTTTTGTATGCACTAATGGTGAATTAATTTTTTAAAATTCATCTTTATAATTTAAAATGAAGCACCTGCACTTAGTTGGCGCATTGAACCAGGGTGTCTTAGTGAGAGCAGCATTTCTAAATGTGTGAAAACGGCTCCTTGTTGTTCTACCAAAGAGGACACAGCTCCTTAGTGAACCCATGTTGTTGTAAACGGGTGGCTCACCTGTTGCCCTGTGTATCTCAGGCCGTCCAAGTTGACCTTCCACTCAATGAGGAGCTGGTACTGCTCCTGCTGCCCTCCCCAAATCCGAACCACAAAGCAAGACACTGAAGTATCCAGGAGGTCCGGGAGCATACCAAAGTCCAAGCTTCGCCAGGTCGGGTTCTGGAACACACAAAAACGCACAGCTGAAATCTGGCCGACACAACGAGAGTCAGAACAAACGGGCTGATTGAGGTTTCATGATTAAAAGAAAGACATGAACGGGAGCACATTTTTGAGAAAAGCCGAGTTAAATCTTTACAAACGTTTTAGACACAGTGAGTGAGAGACGGTTATTAGGAGGCAATGCTGCTGGTGAGAATGTGTTCTTTCTTTGCTGTGCCAAACGAAATGAACTAACATCTCCAACCGAGGACAGCAGACGGAAACGAAGGTCAAGTGTACTCACCAGTGAGTCTCGAATGACTTCACTCTTGTAAAAATCTGGAAAGAGAAATACCCAGTGAATAAATGCACATTAAATACAGGTCGCGTGTGTGAGAATCCCAATGATAAACCCGAAAAACATTTTTTTAAAAATGTAAAAATCCTTATCCATATAATTATACATCTACTTCTACTTTTCAATCCTGCAAAATTACCTTGACATGGTTTTTCACTTGGTAATATTACCATCCCGATTTTAGTTTAGCTAATTTTTCTTTGTATTTAGAAGACATCAGCGTAATCTCACACATTGTTTCTCAACGGACTCAGTGTGCAGACAAGGAAATGCACCATCTCCTTTCTTAGCAATGCCTTTGGAATGTGTGCTGGATTCAATCTTACCGTATAGAGAAAAGTTTTCTTCAAAGACTTTGGATATAAGGTTTGTGTGTGGAGCAGCTTCAGGTAATCAAAAGCCTCTTTTGCCAAACACAAGCAGGCGAAATCGCCACTTTTCCAGCCTCTTTTTTGACATGTTTTTAAGACTAGTTGTGGGTTTAAATAGCGTTTCACTGGCGATGTTTTCCTGTAACATATAATTGCCCAGTAATATGTTTACATTTCCTGTCTGCTTAACAAGTTTTAATACAAAAATATGGTGGACCGCTTCGTCGCCGGGCTAAGCAAGTTTTCTGGGGGAAACCCCGAGATGGTCGATGTGACCGACTGATTTAATGCAACAACACATCAGAAACATTGTCGCGTTTTGCTTCAGACACCATTTCCTGTTTCTAGAACACTGGGAGGGTTAGGTGGGTTGTGCTGTTTCAGAACAGATCACTGGACTTCAGTAGCGCTGTGACTTGATAGCAGAGCAAAAATTAACGCTTTAGAATCACACAAGTGATAACAAGGTTAATGCTTTATATTTCCTCCGCTGAGTTCGCCATTTGAAACTGTTTAAAACTGCCTACTTAAATAGTTCAAACATCCCTAATATAAAAAGACGTAATAAAGAGTACTTATTAGTTTTATTGTTATCGCAATACCACAAAGTAACATGATGAAACTTTAAGTCCATAACGCCCACAACTAGTTTCTATGCATTATTGCAAGCAGTGGAAACCACAGACCCCAATATCTAAGAACAAAAAAGCTAACTTCTACAGTTTTCCGTATTTTAGCTCTTGTAGGCACAACCAATCAGCACCAATGAAAATAAACGCAGCTCATGGATTGGATGGCCAACATATACTCACAGCTCTACGGACTTCCCCATAACACAACCACAACACAGAATAGGAAATAAGATTTGCCAACTCAGAGTCTGACTTACGTCCCCGGATAAGGTTTACAAGTCTGACATGCAGAAAAGTAGGTATATGTTTAAAAAAAGAAATAAAAACTGTTTGAACTGTCAGAGTTACTGCACTTTTTTGGCTTCCATTACATTAACTTATTTAAGTTTTTGGGGGTATTTTTTAAGTTACAGTTCAGATTCAATGATGTTGTACGTTTCCAAAAGTTTCGATATTACAACAAAGAAGGTTTCCACCGACCTCTAGAAATGCGGTCTCCTACGCAGAGGTGGAGGGTGAAGTAAGTGTCCAGCAGTGGAGAACCATTCCTGTTGACTATGTTCCTGGCAGCGATGCTCCGGAGATGACGCAACCGTCTCTGTTTGACCAGGGGGGGAAAAAAAAGAGAGAGAAGGAGAGAAAAACATGGATGTGATTCATCATGAGCAGAAAGCTAACGGCAGAGCTGAAGTCTGCAGTTTCGGTTTTGTTCCAGGGATTCCTGTAACCTCCACAGACATGCAAGAAGTTGTTTTTGTAAAGATAACCTTTAACGTGGACATGTTCCTGTGTTTCAATGAATTAAACTTTAAGTGGAAGGTTTCACAGAAAGCAGCAAAGCTCTTCGTTTCATCCTTTTGACTTTTCGACTTCTGCCTTTCACGGAACGAGTCAGGTTTTGAAATACTGGCCGCCTTTTAGGAAATATTCGAGTTAAGAGGCTCCACTTCCTAGAGAAAGCGCAGCGTCTGCTGTTTTAGGAACGCTAGCCCTGCTAATGGCTTGTGCAAGATGCTAAAAACCATGTCGGATGTCAACTTCATAATATTTGTCTGTTCTGAAACAGTAGTTTATATATTGCAATATAGTGTCGTCCCGCGTCCAACTGAAACAATTTGCAGAAGTTCACATCAGGGAGGCGAGAAGAAAACTTTTGATATCTTCATAAATGAAATTCTAAAATCTCGGACACAGGAATTGGAAGCAAAAGTTCCATCAGCGCATATCTTCTTTTTGCTATGCAAGCATTCATTTTAATGTCTCTCTCTACGTGGGTGAATGCATGTGTGAGTCAGTGGGGAAGGATGAAGACAAGGAATTACATTTGGCCTTGACCGGTCGGCCCAGCCGGCTTCCTGCAGGCGAGCAGAGGCAGAATCTAAGTCATGAGATTCCCTATAAGATTACTAACCCTAAGAAACAAAATGACTGATTGTTCCACTGGGGACTTTGAAATCCCCTCCTTACAAAATGCCACTGCATATTTCTGAATGAGCTGCGGCGGAGACGCACAAAGAAATAAGGGATGTGATGGAGCTACGGCAGGGAACTGGGTTCTTCAAAGCAGAACTACGTGAAACACATGGAGGGCAGCTGAGAGCGAAATGAAGTTGTCTGAAAGTGCGACTCTGGTGTGCATTTGGTGTAACAATCGCATTATGTGAGAACTAGCTTTGCTCCGAGTGTCTGAAATGCATGACTGGAAAGGCTCACCGTGGCATCTGAAACAGATTCATTCTAAAAATAGACTCGATATGAAACAACCCGGAGAACACAATGCGTGCAGATTGCAAACACCTGGAAAAAAAAACTTTGCACAAACTCCTCACATGTACGGGGTGCTGTTTGTAAAGTCCGACCGTTAAAAAAGAAATAATAATAAAAATAAAATAAAATTAAAAAAAGAACAATGAAAATATGTCATTGTTTATTTTTCATAGTCATTCTCTCACCATGTTATTCCTACATTCATAAATGCCAGGCTTCCAAACTAAATATTTTGTTCACAAGCTGAATATTGAATTTTCAAACTAAATATTTAAACTGCTACCTAAATATTAAACTAATATATTTACATCTGAGCTAAATATTTAGTTTTGAAAATATTTAGTTTGCAAATTGCATTTATTTTTAGTTTAGTTCCAAACTAAATATTTGTTTTCCAAACCAAACATTTAATTTCCAAGTATTTAGTTAGCAAAAATAAATATTTCATTTGGAGCCAAGTATTTAGTTTGAAAACTAAATATTTAGTTTGGAAGATAAATGGTGGTGAATTAAATATGTAGCTTAGAACTCTGATATTTTTAAATGTATGAATATCATGGTAAAGACATTTCTTTAAAAAATGAACAACCTCATTTTTCTTCACTATATAACTGGAAAAAATGAACCAAATTATTGCCATCATGTTTTTACTGTGTAACTTTACAAAGAAAAAAAACGGCAACACATCTGGGCTGTAGAATTTATGCTTTTTTTTTTTTTTTTTACATTTATTTTTGGCTCCAGACAATGATAAAAAATATATATATATATTTTGGTTCCACTTTGCAATTACGCAATTATTTTTTAAGACAATATTTCATTATTTGAAGGGTAGCTTTCACTAGAAGGAAAATGTAATGTTCAAAGCACTTTACTGTTCTTATACACGTAAAATCCAACTAACAAGACAGTTTATTAAACGTAACCTTGCTAGTATTAGTTTTTATGACTTTATGAGCACGACTACTGTGACTGTACATCTAATCTATGACTGTCGTTTTATTTTTGCCATCAACATTCACAATGCAATTCGAAAGAAAACAAACATCCAACGTAGAAAATTTGCACGTGATCACAGACAGATTGTTCTGGATGGACGTTTGCATGAGACGATGACGTCACACTGCCACAAACCGAGGGTTAAACTGTATTGACACTATGCCAATTGTTACACACGGTGGGGGCAGCATCATGCTCAGGTCCCGTTTCCCTGCAATGACAACGGGAGAACTGAAACCTGAGGATGTGAATGTTTTATGTAGGACACTGACCTCAAACTAGATATGGACAAAAATAAAATATATAAATTTTCTTTCTGAAAATTAAAGCTATAGTTTCAATACTGACCTAACTAGTTGCAATAAGTAATACAACATTAACTATAACTCAGGAATTGTTGGATTTTAGGGATGAATAATGAAACTTTCTCAACCAGCAAAATATTAAAGTGCTGATCCGGTTTGCAGTTCTGCGTTAGAGTGCCAATATGTTGGAGTGCAACCAGAAAGTAGTTAAAGTTCACGCTACTGCCTGCGATCTCTTCTCCATTTTAGAAAAAAGCTGAATAATGCTGACCTCATATTTGGTCTCACCTGTTGCGTTTTAACTTTTAACGCCTGCCTTTATCGATGTCGTGGAGATTTTCTGGTTTTCTGATAGACACTGAAAGCGTTTCATTTCCCAGCACTACACCAGACAAACGGCAAAATAAATTGTGACATTCACCACATAAAATGTATTCAGAGTGGTTTTCCAAGAGACTACCAGAAATATTGTAGCTTTCTTAAAAAAAATAAAAATAAAACGGTCAAATCTTTTCCAGAGAAATGATGATTAATGAAAGCAAAAACTTCCCAGAAGAGCACACACAAACTTCCAACTAAGATTTTGCAAGCTACCTGCTGGCAACTAAAGTTAAACTTGCCAAACAAAAGACAATGATGATGCAATATTTTTAAAAGAAAAAAATAAGCAGGAGGCACATATGACCACCGCAGAAATACTCTTTCCTCCATTAACAGTTTCAAAATGATTGATTATTCTCCAGTCTGGCTCTGTTAGCCTGAAACCGTTGACCTTGGTTCTCGATTTGTCACCGTTTACAAATTTCTGACTTGTTGGAGGCTCTTTACTGGCTAACGTTGGTGAACCTCTTTATGTCTCCAGCCTAGAGTAAATGTAGTTTGTGGATTGAGCAGGACGGTCCAAACAAATCGATCGTCCTCCACGTCAATTCAATTCAGACGCACTGTCAGAAACGGCATAATGCTTTTTATTGCACAAATGTGTTCATGAGGTCAACAGCTGTCATGGGCTGTGTTTACATATCCACATGACAACACATACAGGCGATATGTGGAACAATCTCGTCGCAGTTGCGGGTCATTGTAATGTTCTGAATCCGACACGTTAGAAGGCTTTAAAAAAAAAAAAGAGCTAGTAAATATTTTATGCATGTTTGGAGAATTATCCGACCCTGATTCTGGACGCTGTGCAGCTGGAAACATTTTTGCTTCAGGTTTAAATAAATCTCTTAGATCAATACTAATGGGCAAGGGTTGTATCTAGGCCTGTCACAATAAACAATAAATCAATTAACCGTATGACAAATGAAAGCAAACACAATCATTTCTGCATAATTTTTTGTTTTTCCTCTATCAAAAACTAGATGACAAAATTCTTCATTCTGGAGTTTTTGTCTCGACTAGCCCTTTTTTGAAGGACAATTTTGTTTGAGGAGACTTCAAAATGTATTTTATTTGTTGTTTCTGTTTAATTTTTTTTTTTGGATACTTTAAATTTCTTCCAGTTCCAGGGTTAGATGTTAGTTAGAATTTAAAGTTTATTGATGCTTTAAGAATGTGTTCCTGCATTCTTATGCCACCTCAAAACAACAATTATTGTCGTTTATCGCAATAACATCTGGGACAATTTATTGTCCAGGAAAACTTGTTATCCTGACAGGCCCAGTTGTATCCCCAACTCTAGCATTTCTGTGACTAGCTGTACCACCACAAAAGTGAATGAGATGGATTAGCAGTGCTGATTGTGTAATTGAGCTGTTGGTAAATCATGACAGTCGTGAGGCTGTCATGCATTAACAACCTTCAGCCAGAGGCCTCTTCAGATTAGCTGCAAGATTGGCTGCTACAGGAGAGCCTTCCTCCTCACAGCATCACCTTTCCCTGAAGACTCCTTGATAATGAATTACAACATTTACTTTCCCTTTGGGATAAATAAAAGTTTTTTTCTGAATCTATTCGACGTTCTTTGATAGAGGATTCCCATTTAAGCATCTTAAATCTTACCTGATTTCTAAAAAATAAAATGCATCGAAACATAGTGTGTTGGTGAAAGTGTTTGTAGACGTAAAGAATCCAACTCATATCCACATAAAAATGTTGCCATGCAAAAACATATTGAAAGGTCCAAAGTGTCAGCCACATTACCATGATAAGCTGACTGATATTTCAGAGGCCTGATTATAGGAAAACTGAGTGAAAGAAAGACGCTTAGGATTGCTGAAGTT
Organism: Poecilia latipinna; assembly: GCF_001443285.1. Lineage (NCBI taxonomy): Eukaryota > Metazoa > Chordata > Actinopteri > Cyprinodontiformes > Poeciliidae > Poecilia > Poecilia latipinna. The sequence goes on along the minus strand of NW_015113081.1, from coordinate 211,381 downwards.
AGATCGTCATCAGATAGAGGGAAGTGGTTTAACAAAGTAAAAAAAATAAAAATAATAGAACCAGTTCGCCCTTGAATCTTACTGTTTGTTTCGAGCCAAAATGAAGTCATCTGCAGTGAGTACCGAGCACGCTTCAACTAATGGCTTACATTAACACAATGACGCACTGTTGTTTTTAGAGGCTCTGGCAGAATGAATGAATGAATGAATGAATGAGAAGAGTATGATTTTTTTTTACGAACTTCCCGATTTAAATTAGCAGTAAAGCTCAAATAAAGCCTGAAGTTGAGAAAATTGCAATAAAATTGCAGTGCAAACAACACAATGACATACCCTGCTACTTTCCCCCCCTCAGCTGAATGACCTGTCACATGCAGATGGGCATAACGTCAAGTTCTGTCACATTTTCAGAAGCACAGCTGCTTGGAACAGAAATTCTAGGCATTTTACGGTAAAGATGCCCCTAAATGGAGCAGCAAGAGGCCCGTTTTAATATTTCAAATGCAGGTGGAGAGGATTAAAAGACACCGGTGTCCCAGAAGAGATCAGTTTATTTCCTGTGAGCTAGCTGAAGTAAGCTAGCTGTGGCTAGCTCACTAGCTCGCAGTCAGTCTGACAGGCCTGGTTTCCTCTGGCAGCAGTTGTAAAACTACAGCAGAACACAAACACATGACTCCGGCCAAGTTCTGCTCAGTCCGCCTACCTTCCGCTGGTGCCGAATAGTATAGTCAGGGGGAGTTTGCGTTTACCTGCTGGGATGTGAGCTCCACATGCAGGGCTCGAGAGGATGAAGCTCCAGAGTTGGTGACAGAGGCGGCGGGGATAGCAAGAGCCCGACCGGTGATGGAGTTCATCCTCCTGTCGGCATCTAGCGACTCTCCTTCTCATTCAACAAAACGCTCCATCCTTAGCATTTCAAAACAAAAGTTCACCAAGTTGCGGGCAACCACGACAGACACGCAGTTACGAATGTTCATGTGCGTAAAGCTTTCCGACAGCTGTCAGTCCAGCAGCGGGACGTAAACAAAGTACGGGCTATTCTGCTACATTTGCTTTCGGAAGTCCATCTTTGAAATGGAAGTACGTCACTGCCGTCCGTGATTGGCTTAAAGTGACATCTGTTAAGCAAGGGAGGGGCTTATTCCTGGCAAGGTGCATTTCTATTGGCTGAAAGAGCTGTTTGTCAACCAGGAAGGGCCTAGCGTCGGTGGAAATCTGTCAAATCTGCGAAATATGAGGAAGTTGTATGAGCAGCGTGACATGCAGGTGACAGAAAAAACGCTGGTCTTCATAGTTTTTCTATCAGAAAGTCACTGAAATCGAACACAATATTACAAGAGCATGTGAAATATAAAAGACTACCAGAAACGTAAGTTTTTACATATTTCAGCATTCTTTAGATAAATAAAACTGTGATGGAATTGAGGATATAAAGAACGTACAATAAGGTCTATTTTACCTGAAAGACTAAGTTTAAAAAAAATTAAGTTGTAATTTTACAGTAAAACGGCTGAATATACAATTTATATTTTATACAATTTTATATATGACTATGCAGTTTTATACAATGTTATTTTTCTGTTAAATGTTACACTAAAAAAGTGTCGTTAGTATCAACATGTAAATAAGTCAAAAATACTCTACAGGAAGTCACGTTATACCAGTCAACCACCAGGGGGCGACACCACCACATTGCATCTTTTTACAAACAAGCAAGCTGACCTATTGATTTTTTTTTTAATTATTTTATTTTATTTTGTTGTGTATTCTTGCACAATGGCAATAAAGGAATTCTGATTTGTTTGTTTCTGTAAGCATGCATATGGAAACAGACTTGATTTGGTGGTAAAACAGAAATTAACTACTTTTTGCCAAACAAATGCTGGGATTTAAACATCTGTACTTTTGCCCAAAAGTTATTTCTATTCATCTTTTTCACACTTAGGTATTGTTGCAACCACAAAATGTAACATTTATTGTAGGTTAATTTGTCATACTAATATGGTATAAAGAAAATATTTTTTTTTAAAACACTCTTCGCTGCCATTACAGCTGCCAGCCTAAAACTAAAGGCTGAAATCTTTATACACTGAGGTTTGTAGCTGTGATGTGACCAAATATTGAAAAGTTGAAATTCTGTGAGATTCTGTGTAGCCATTATCAGTTCCTTCTCATTGAGGAGCTTTTGACACATCAACGGGATGTTCTAATTATCCAAAATGTCTGAGTCTCAGTTATGTACAGGATGTCCAATGGTGCAACTGAAACAGGCAGAAAATGTTTTTGAAAACAAAGGCAAGGACAACAAAGTCTCTTCAAAATATACAAAAATTTAATTTAAATAACAGAAGACAGATGATGTCCATCATAAAGGCATCACCTGCTTTTTTTTATTGCTCTGAGATTTATCACAAGGATTTCGCTACTCTAAAGGAAGTCACAGTGTTGAGACAAGAGGAAACTGCTCTTCAAGCTTACCGACCATCATCATTCACAAGAAGCAGCCTTACTGAATCAGATGATTCTCTGTTCTGTCGAGGAAGGGGCTAGAAATGCCTGCAAGTACCAAATAACTTAAAGGGATACTTCCACATATTTGAAGTAAGGTTCTGTTCAAAGGTTGTAAGAAATCAAGCTCATCCGCAAAACTTTAGTTTGCATAAATCCAGATTAGTTGTCAATGCTAAAGCTAACGGCGAGCTAGCAAGGGGCAAAATCAACCTCTACCTACCTCAAAAGAAAGCAGGAATTTCCTCGGACGCAGTTTCATGTCCCCTTGGACCATCGTTATGCTTGCATTGGGCAACTATGTACACTACGACTGATTTTTATTTACACAGGCAATTCAGATGGGAAGCAGAGTGCCATCTGTGATCTTCATTACTGTGAATTAAGCATGTCAAATGTTGCACACAGGACAATCGGTGGCACACCATCTCCAGCCTCCGTTTCCTGTGTAAGTAATCATCTACTTCAAAGTAAATAACGCCCCAAAGCAAACATGACAGTGGTTTAAAGGTTCATGGAAATAAAGTGGGTGTGTTTTTAAGACTGATGTTCTTTTAAGACAAAAGTATGCTTTGGTATTGGTCTCCAAGATCAACAAATACACTAATGGATGTACCAAAAATTAAAAGAAAATATTTCAGGTAAGCTATTGACTCCTTGGAAAGGTTTAACAGAACCTCACTTTAAATAAGTACCAAACTCAAAGATGCATTAAGAATCAAGTTAATATCAAGTTACTTATTTTCACTGATCACATCTAAGCTACAGTTCTGCAATGACACACGACATACTGGAACCATCAGGTGTCAGGCATTCAGTTCTCTAATTGACCCCAACCTTTCCACTGCTGCTCTAAACTTAAAGAAAAAAAAAAAAAAAGAAAATTCAGGACAGAAAAATTTCAGTTTTCATTGCAAAATGAGCGCCACCTTTCCCGAATCGAAACCTGGGATGAGAGAAACGAGAACATAAAGCAAAGCAGCAGGAAGGTCACTTCCCGAGCAGAATCTGATTATCAAAGGCATTTTTTCTAAGACAATCTCCAGAGCTTAATCGATATTCAAAAAAAAAAAAAAAAAAAAAAGTGCATGAGAAATATTCTTGAAAGGACAAGTCAAACAGGCTTTATCCCTTCAGCTGAATATAATTAATACTTTATGGCAATAACAATTACAGGCAAATGTGTGCTGTCCATTAACCATGTCGATCCAGCCTGTAGAAAATGTACACTTTCTGTGTACATCTAATCACTGCGTTCGAAGGGGTTGACAGGACAAAACACATCTTTGGCTCAATTAACATTTGGGCTTGTCGACCCATTATTAAAGTGGTGCTTTCCATTTGCATTGTTTGTGCATTTAGCATGTTATGTGGTTCTAAAGCGTACAAGAAGTAATATATGAACGCACAGGTAATGGAAGATGTTGGCAGGTTTTCCAGATTAATTTACAGCTCCATCTAGTGGCGGTTACCCCCTCTGCACCGATGAGTTAGTGCACATCAGAAATCTTCTCCAAAAAAAAAGGCACAGCTTTTGATGTGGTATTTGGTGTAACTTTGTCCAAAAAAAAAAAAAAAAAAAGAAAAAAGTTCTGCACTGAGGCCACTGTTGTTGAAATCAGACATTTTCCTGAACTCAAGCTACAGCTGTGCAAGTGTGAAAACTGTTTGTTTTCCACCAGACGTCGACATGTGTACGGTTTCACTGTCCAGACATAAACCAGACCACTGAGGCAGGGCGAGGAGGGAAGTTCAGCAGGAAGCTCCTCGTCCTCTCACTGGATGTGCAGGATGTCGCTCTCTTTCAGACCGAAACGGGTCTTGTACTTGTCAAAAAGGCACCGGAGAGACCTGACGTACATTCCATGGTACAGGTCCACCATCTCCTCTGTTGGGTCCTCAATTTTAGGCACTGTGATCGGCTCCCCGACTGTAACAAGAAGGAAAGAAACGGTGATGAGTAAATCTTGAAGAGGGTCTAAAAAAAAAAAACTTGAGTGGTGTTGAAATTCTTGTTTCAGCAGTACAGCAACGCTTATCCAGAACCGGATTTTAAAGTACATTGGCCTCTGGGCTGAAGCCAGTTTTGGTGCCCCATCCACTTCCTAATAAATAGATAGTCCTGTACACCAGCAGGTATGAACCGATTGATTGTAGATTTAATATGTTCCCTGGCCAGTTGCTCCACGTCATTCTCAAAAAATACAATTTAAAAAAGTATTATAACATCATAATTTTCAAATATGTGGGTATCGTTTTTGTTCATAAAAATCTCAAAATATTTATGCAACTCACCTTTTATATAGTGTAAAATATTATAGGAACTAAAAATTCCATGAGGCACCAAAACATAAAAAACCATCTGGCACAGCCAGAATGACAACAGAAGAGCAAAATTCATACTCTAGAATGGCCTAGTCAAACACCATATTAGGTTGAGTTAAAATATTAGAGCTGAAACTTGAACATTAATGTTCACAGACTACACCCACTGTGAGCTTCAGGTATTTTTGTAATTTCAGTTTCTGGAGATGCAAAGCTGGTAGAGACACATTCCAACAAATTTGCAATGAAACTTTGTTGTGCGAAACATTGTTTCAGGGCGCTGAACACAAATTAACACCACATGTTTTTGTCGTAAGACTTTTGAACACCATGCACTGGTCTATCATATAATGGCCAACGTTCATAGCTGCAATGTGATAAAATATGAAAAAGTTCAAGGTGGTGTGAATAACTTTGCAAATCAGCGCGTCTGACATGCATAGCAGACAAACTTGCCTATGGTGGTGATGGGATTGCAGAAGGGCACGATGCCCCAGGCGCTGCCGTAGAAAAGGCACGGGGCAAAGCCCAAGATCTTCTGTAACCTTTTCTGCAGAGCTCTCCAGCAGGTCCCCTCCTCAAAGATCACCTGCTTGTAGGCGTCATTCTCCCCAAACGAGTACACAGGAACCAGGTCGGACCTAAGCGATCACAAAGAAAGTGTTGTAACTCGACCGATTCTTGAAGTCGAATCAGAAACCACAAAAAGAGAGGAACGAAAGAAATATTTAGCATCAAGGGGTGTCTAGTGAATGCTGATTTAGACATTCCTTTAATAAACGTTTCCTTCCCACCGATCGCCATCTGTTGCACCCAACCGTCCAGTTAGTTTTACAGCCTACATTATTAGTATTTATGCTTTTATTGTTATACAACTATTCCAACAGAAAATGACCTGGCACCGATGACGATCATCACACCAGATGGCTAGGGGAAGACGTGGCAAACGTGTGAATTTTAGCACGTCTCAACTTAACCAAGCCGCCTGCTTTTATTTGATAACAACAACCAAAAGAAACACATTCGAAAGAAGGCGGGTTATACTTCTGTTTACAGCTTACTAGTTGCCTTACGTCAGACTAGGTTGCACAATAACACCGTTGGCACCAGCAGTCCGTTCTGGGGCAAACACTTGAGTTTTTGTTCTGTCGAGGCATAAGATTTATGCAAGGAGATTGCACGAGAGGAAAACTTTCAGGATTAAACCTTCTCATTTTATCTGAGGCAACGTTTTTATTATTTTTACAAGAACATCGTCCTCAAGCTAGTTTCCCCCATTTTATGAGCATTCAACTAGTTCTACAAAGTGTGGTTCCAGCGCCCTGAATGCAACACTCCTGGCTTATGTGAGTAACAATGCTAGCCTAGTTGTTATGAATGGAGGTCTTCATAATTGCATGTCTTTTTCCAGCAACTTCTAAGCTTCTTAGAAAAAGGTGCACCCAGTGATATGATAATCCTGCCATGTTTGGGCTAGAGATACAAACCAAGATGACTTAGCCGTGCGGTTAATAATGGCGCTTAATGTATTGCCGAGCGCAGGTCAGGACCGGTTAACTCAGTTTGACCTTTCAGAAATGGTAGTCCATGCCACGAGGTGCTCAACACAGCACGGCACATTCATAAAAGATTTGTTAGCGGCTCTCTCTCTCTGGGCCTTTCTAACCTTTCTAAGGTTAATCATCCCGGATTTATCCAGTCCTGTGGTTCACAGCAGAGACATTTTCATAACGGATTTGGCTGAGGCTCGTATTTTGAGACCTTGAAGTTCGTGCAGGTGAGTGGGCGAGTTCGTGCCTGGGTAATACGGCGGACGCTCACCCTTTCTGCAGGGCCAGCTTTACAAAGCCCTTGCGGTTCTTCAGGGTGACTGAATTCACGCCGGGCACACAGTGCAGAGACTCTGCTGCTCCTCCGACAACGATGACCACAGCGTTCCCCGTCCCGTTGCACGAGAGCAGGTAGTCTATGGAGTGCCTGTTCACTGGGCAGATGCCTGCAATGGGGAAGAGATGTGGAAACATCAGATCATTTTTATTTTGTCTTGACATGGAAAAGAGGGTTTACTTTAAAGATGTGCAAAACCAGAACTGTGGGAGATCCCTTTCCATCAAAGCAACATGCCCAATGCCCTGAAGTAACCCAAGTGTCACGAAGGTATCGATGAGCAAAGATAACGCCAATAGAACAAAGAGCCTCCTCAGAGCGCTTTGAGCTCTATAAAAATCAGTAAAATCAGCAGATCGAAGTAAACAGAGACAGCTAAAGCTGGACAACAGGACGAGGGTCAGCTCTCGGACAAATACGCTTATCAGCATCGTCAAACATGACCCCAGCGACTCACCCCCAGACATCAGGTAGTCTCGAAGGACAGGCAAGCGGAAGTTTCCCGCCAGGGTCGCCAGGGATGGCTTGATCCCAGGGAATTTCTTAGAGAATCCCGTCGCCTCCGTACCGAAGTTGCAGAAAGCACCAAAGCAGAAGATACCATGAGGGTGGTAGCCCAATACGTAGTTCCGGTTCGGGAGCAGATCGTGGGTTTTAATGAGCTGCAAGACAAACGGAAAGATGATGAGGCTGGTTGCCACACCTCTGTATAAAGGCTCAACACAACCATAGTCATGTTGGAGCTCAATATAGAGAGGAGGCTTAAAACAAAGGGCAAACTATTAAGAACTACAGTTTACAAAGGGCTGGAGGAGACGGCTGAGTTTCATATTAGTCAACATCGATGACTGTCGATAATTATTGATTAGTTTTTTTGTTTTAAATATCTGAAATGCTGCCAAACTGGTGGCATGAGATTTCCTGTTTTATCACAGTTTTCACTCCACGCCGTTGTTTATTTTTAAGCAGTTATGAGGCTCGGCGGTGGCAAAACCTGAAACTGCTGCCGTTACTCAACAGGTTGTTGCTAGGTAACCAAGAATGAGCGAGTCAGTTGATGCCGCCTGCCTTGTCTGGCTCGTCATGAGACGTTGAACAGCTAAAGGCTTTTCTTCTGCCTACATCTCCCAGAATGCTGCGCGGTCCTGAATCAGCTTTTTTTTTTCTTGTTATTTTCTGTGCTGGAAGGCATTAGACAACAAAACGACACCGACTGATCTGTTATTGTTTTTAGAAATGGTCTTTACCTGCGAACCCTCTGCCAGGGTTTTACTAAAACTAGGACATCGTTATCAGCTCAAACCAGACGGAGCTCTCCTCTCCCTCCTCAAGCACGGTCATAAAATTACTGACCCAGTGCGCGTGGCATCCACCAGCTGAGACTGGAAACTGGACTTTTAACTTTCTGAACTATTTCAAGATCTTTAATTGATCCTCAAGCTGTAAATGTGAACAACCCTGCCAGAAGGTGCTCGAGCAGCTGTGCAGAGTGGATCCCTCTATCGTAGTAAGACAAAGCTAAAGGTTTCATTAGGAAAAGGCGATCGCGTTTAAAATTGCTAATGTAGCACCATGAGTCGATATATTCTGGACAGGGAGTGGAAAGATGTAGAGAAAAGATTCACTGACTGAAGCAAATGAGTATCAATATCTGAAAAGTTCCTTGGTTCTTTTTGGAGGGTGTAAATATTACACTTTTCAATTGATCCAAATCCAAAACGTACCGATGTGTTCACTTCCACACAAACACGTCCTCAGACTTTGACTGGTTGGCCTCCAGCTCATAAATAGCAGCCGCTTCATCACAATAGATAAAGCTCGCTTCCTCTTCAGCTAATTGATTGTTCGGCACATAGCTGGGGGTTTTTTTGTTGTTTTTTTGTTTTTCATACGCAACTTGCGGTCATACTGATATTTCTATCGCAAGACAAACATGAGGGATGCCCGCTGGCTCTGAAACGGGCAAAGACGAGCGGCTGCACAGGGCAAACAGCACAAATCAATACGATCTGCAAAGTTCAGCTCCCTCGCATTAATGCAACCGAAAACTAGGTTTTTGTTCGTCAAATTGCATTCTCCAATTTATTTTAAAAAATTGTTGTTATTCTTAAATCTTTTTGTTCAGGTTGCTGCTTTAGCAATCCCCACATCAAATCCTCTGACTGCATCTCCTACATTCGAGAACGGTCTTCCTCCCTCGTGACAATAATCGATATTTCTTCAGTCTCATTTTTCAGAAGAACTCGCATACTAGTAAATTAAGATCAATTATAAATTATGACGTCCTCTGACCTACTTAAGCTCAATAAACTTTTAAGGACTCTGATCCAGTTCGACTTACTCTGGCAGTCTCCCACAAATTCTTGAAAGAGGGAAATTATCTGAACTTTTTCAGATCAAGACCCGCAAAAAAACGTCGATTAATTTTAAGATTAAAACATAATCTTACATCTGATACAGTAAACCAGAAACTAAAAGTGCAGTTTTCCCATCTCCACAATTGAATCACCACATTAACCATCATTCTTCAGTTTCAGCAGCTGATGATTCAGAGAAAGCCTATCGACAGCTGACTGTAACCATCTGATCTGTTTAAACACGCTCCAGCCTTCACCTTTGACCCGTCCAGTGACGGCTACTGTACCACCCTGTGCATGCTGCCAGCGTGAAGGTGTTTTCATGCTAGTGTGATCACACACCCTGCTCTGGTCAGAAACAGCAGCACTATCAAGCAGAACAAAGGCTCAAACTCCAAGCCAACACACACCCTCCATCATTACGACGGGACAAGGGACACCGCTGCAGCAGACGACCGATAAGCTTTATCTGTAGAATAATGGCAGACATGCACACAGCTGCCGAAGTCGTATGGCGTGGACTCTGTCCGCAATGTCAGAACAAATAAAGTTTCAACGATTTAGTTCTCTTTTGGTTGAATTGTCTCCTGATGTTTAAAGTCTTGCAGCTGCTTAAATCAGCAACGGTTCACTGGACTGCTGATGTAATTACCCTGATGGGGAAGTAGTCTCGGAAATACGTCCATACTGTCCAGTTCCTCACCCAGGAAGACCTCCTGCCACCTGGAGAGAAAAACGAGACTTCATTAAACATGAAAGAAATGAAGACCAGCACCAATGATGACTCCCAGTCATGCTGGTATTCAAAATACTTTAGATCTGATGGCATCTTGAGCTTTTTCTCACAGTAAATCAAACCAAACATTTACCTTCTTAGGTCAGTTAGGATCATCAGAATTATTTCTGTTTCCTACTTTTTTTTTCCTCAATGTTCAGAAATGTTTGTACATTTCCCATAAATTATATTTGTATTTGCTGGAATTACCATTTTATATGGGGTTTTAACATCCTTGCACAAGCCTCACGTTGCCATACTTTAAGACCTTTTTACTGCTTTTATTTATTTATTTTTTCTTTTTACATAAAAGATGCTAACAAACTTACTCTGTGTAAATGTATCAAAAATGGCTTACTTTATTAAATCATTTCGGGTTGTTTTTTTTAAATAGGGATATTTTCCAGGAGATGAAAACAGCATCTCAGAAACAGGCTTAGATTTTACTGGACAATAAACTGTAAAATTGTAATGTACGATAATACTGATTTGAGACCCTGTAAAAGTAATATAGTGTTAATGGCATAACGATGCAAGTCTTTAATTTTTGTAACACTGGAAGCAGAAGACATTTTAATTATGAAAAATAAGACAAGCGAGAACAATAAATAAAATGGATTATGATGTTTCTAAACAAAACTGCCCTCAATAAAATATAGCTCCGAAAGTGGAAATTATCAAGCTCATTTGTATTTATTGTTTAACTGATTAATTGTTTAACCAGAGCCAAAGAGAAAAGTAAAATTAAGCCGAATGTTACTTTTCTTCTCTACGGTTGACTATTTGGAGGCTCCAGGCTGAAAAACACTGTTGAACTAATTGAGAACCGAGTGAAAAAAAGAGTTACAATTTAAAAGGAAGAACTGCAGAGGGCTGTTTTTCTTGTCCTTCAGAGACAAAAATACCTTTATTTTGTTAGATTTCTGATGGGAATTGTGCTTCGCAGCATCACTGACTTGTTTATAAAACAATATAAAGGACATTACAAAATGTATTCCTTTTATAAACGCATGCAAACAGGAAACCAAGAGAGTCAACAGATTGGTATCGACTCTAAAAGCCTACCAAAGTGCACCGTGACCTGACGATTTTGTGAGGGGAACCATTTGACACACAATGCACTCCTTGTGTCCGTCCATCGTTGCAAAACAGCTTACCCAACGCCGTGGAAACACGGAGTTAGTCACTGTACTTTTTATTATGACGTCATGATGAGAACCCAGGAACATTCCTGCACGCCCTCACGTACGTTCGCTCTGTGCAACGCAGAAGTAGCAGGTTTCGCCATCCTCTCGTGTGTGCGCTTGTTTTCTAACCTCGTTTCGGGGTGTTCCAGTCAACGATGAGCCAGGCGGTGTAAAGGGCGGCAATCAGCCAGCAATCGGTGCAGAACATGTAGATCAACAGCAGCGTGCAGGCAATACCTAGACGCAGAGAGGCTTGAAGTTACCAAAACCTTAAGCTGAGACCAGTGAGCTGACACACACACACACACACACAAACACACAAACACTCACCCATGGCTAAGAAGGAGACGACCCACTGCAGCACAGAGATGACCTGCAGATGCTTTTCCATCCTGGAGCTGCAGGGCCACAGCGCCGACGGGAGATCCTGCAGGGAGGAGAGGATGCTGGAGCCGGTGCCTGGGTGGACACAACGCGTGCAAGATGAGGTCAACGTCAATCCAAGTTCAACCGAGTCCAAACAGGACATGAAACTAAACAAAGAGTTAATGATTTCCCAGAAAAGGCAGCGTCCAGTCGTTTCATTTGAAAGGACCAATGCCGCGAATGCTCACCACCAGCTCTTTTTACCGGCTGCTCCAGAATGTCGAAGCCGCCGGCTGCTGGGCATGTGAGAACTGACGTCAAAGTGGCCACATTAACGGCTACTAAAGCTTGTCACGCTGAGAGCCAATGGAGGAAGAGAACCAGGAACACACAGCCATCTAATCCCATCTAGGGACGCTGAAAATAACCTCCCTCCAGGATTCACAGTTACTAAATACCTGTAAACTAGGATGCTGCAGCTACTTAAGACTCCCACTGGTTCAATGTGCATCAGAGCTGCACTTCCATTTGTACAGGGAGGGATCTCCTCAGAAAGTTTTCAAAGGAGCACGCAGAAGAGGACAAATTTGCCGTTTGTCTACAGAAACCAAAAAGCTGTAACAGAACATCAGGAGCTTCATCATGCTGTGTGCCAGTGTTTATGAGGCGATGGTGGCTGTAAATAAATAAATATTTATTTACATAGATCAGACTGCACAGACACGGTTTTATGAACATAATCATGGAGAAAATGGTGGAAATCTATATTTTGGCTCTATTGTTTGGAGTGGAAATCTATTTACATTCCTGTCCTGAAAGCATTGATAAGCAGATATCTGGAAAAAAAAAAAAAAAAAGGTGGAACTGCAGAAGTGCAACTCTTTATTATGGAGCCCTTACTGCTGATGAGGAAGACATGGGTCTACATCTGTGTGTGAGCGTCCCGCCCTGTACCCGACGTGGTGCAGAGCCTCGAAGAAGGTGGAGATTTTTACTAAGTTCCTTGAATGCACCAGTCATTCTTCAAACCGACATCTTTTTACAGCAGCGTTAATGTGTGACCTTTTATATTTATATCTCCCCATATGTTCAGTTTTGATCATACAGTTTAGATGCAGCTGTGGCACATTGTGGTTGTTCAAGGTACAAGTAAGACATGTCCTTTAAAAATCTGTAACATTTCAAAGCAGTTTCAGCTCATATGATGGTGGATAATAGAAGATATGGTGAACCTTTTTGCAATAACCAATCAATCAATTAATTGCATGTTACTTTAAAAAGAGATCAATCATTTCCATTCTGATGATTGGTACTTTTTTGATCATTCATTTTATTTATGGTTTCGGGTGTTTCTGTTTTATTTATTGTTTTTGTTTGTGGCGTTTTATTGTTCAAGTTTATTAGTCTTTGAGCGGTAAAATTAGCATTATCATGCTAATTTGTTAGTTCGACTCAAAATGACAGTATTATCATTTCTGGGACAGTTTTAACTTCTTCGGTGCTCACTTTCTTTTGTACGTTTGAAAGTTCTTCTACTGAGATGCCAGAGAAAGAGTCATATAGTTTATGGAGTTCCCTCCCCCACCTGTTGCTGCACACAAGCAGTTAACTGGCTGAACAAAGGATTATAGACATCCCCTCCCACTTACAAAATGTCAAATTTGGGATTTTAGAAGGATTTCCAGCTGCTGAAAAGAGATCAACAAGGATCACGATGACATTGAAACGAAAGGGGCACCACCCATCACTCCAGTTCCAGAAAACGCTGCTTTGAAATTAGTGCTGGAAAACTATAAGAACCAATAAAGCATGAAGGAAAAAAATTGCAAGAGCAGAGTGAGTGGAACACTCGTTATTTATTATTATTCACATTTTGAATGCCACTTTATGCAAAAATGAAATTAACTAAACTCAAATACAGCAAAGCAACACTGAACAGAGGTCTTTATTTGACCTGAGTAATGTTTAACTTTGGGTGACACGATAAACATTCAGCGCAACAATTACTTTTTTGTTTTAAACAATCAGCTCAATTTTGCTCTTTAAAATTTACATTCAGCTGCTGCCAAAGACTGGTCTTTAAAAGAAAAAAAGGGGGGGGGGGGGAATGAAAAGGTGGAAAGTTGAGAAAAAAAAATAAAACCCCCCAAAAAGA
>NW_015113081.1:189486-194729 GCF_001443285.1 Poecilia latipinna | reverse complement strand
TTTTTTTTATTATAAAGCAGACTCAAGAAAAAGCAGAAGATAAAAAAAAAAAAAAGAAAGGGGGGGGGGGGGACTATGAATGCATGAAAGTTAGAGAATACAAATCAAACCCACCAAAACTGACAGTCTCGTCATAAATATACCAAAAGTGCAGCATCTTCGTAAAACATTTTAGCACATTTACCTTCCAAAATTAAGCATTTGCTCCTCTCTTTATCCTAAAAATAAAAAAATAATAAAAAAAATAAAATCCTAATTGGACCATGTCCGATCTCGTTGAGCACTACTTTCGTATCAAAATTAAATAAAAACCAAGTCTCACCCTTCAGGACTCCAGAATAGGCAGCAAGGATCGTCTTCATGGTTCAGACGCGTCTGACTTGTTTCACAACAACTAACCGTGAGGAGTTTGCTGGCTGGCTGTCGCTCCGAGTCTACAGCTCCTCTGACATCACTGCGTCCAGCGGCAGCTGACTGAGGAGCCGAGCGGGCATTTATTCGGGGAACAGAGGCTTTTTACGGGCGAGTCTGAGTGAGAGCGTCCTCGAGGTGCGGGAACACGCGATGCCGCGCGTGGCAAAACTTGCTAAAGCAGTGGCCGCGAGACGAGGAGTCTCTGTGTATTTATGAAGGGCGGTCACGTGGGTCAGCTCAGCTGCTGGTGAAAGCAGTCCGGCCTCCACCTCTGCGTCAGGTGGAGGGGAGTTCTTACCATGCGCAAGAGTCCTGATAAGTTTTGTTTTCTTTATTAGAAACCACAAATGAAAAAAAAAAAAAATGAAAAAAATATTAGTAGAAATCTAAGCTTTGTTTCTTTTTTTTCAAGATTTTCTTTAGGCTCTAGTGGCCTATGTTGAGCACTAAATGGACAGGAAATGGGGAGGAGAGAAGGGGAATGAACCAAGGACAGCTGCTCTGAGGACTATCCACTAAAATATCAATTAATCGATCTTTATTCCGGACGCAACAGCCAGGGTTCGTATTACAAATAGGAAAACCAAACTAACAAACGAAAAAAAGAAACCTGCGAAGATATAAATAAGTTAGTAAGCTCTAAAACACTACAGCACATTTTGTTCACTGTGTTACGAACAAATGATGACGCCAGTGTGATTCTACAATCTTCAATTATGCAATTGACCCTGATAATCTACACACATCTGTATGGTTCCTGAGCTCAGCAGTATATGTGGGTGCAACCGTTAATATATGTTACAGGCCAAGTTCTGTTCCCTGTTTTTTGTTATTTTAACAATAAAATAATAATAATAACAAAAAAACATTAAATGTTTACATTTCCAGATTTCCCTATCCAACATGGCAACATGAATAATAATCACATTGAAAGTTATAGTTATAAACTGCTGTGTTTACTGGCACTTCTGAGTTGAACCGTGTTTTCTGACTTTTGCATCGAGAACACACCGATGCACCTTTGACCTTTCACCGACAAGACCTGCTTGCCTCCATTTTTCCTCCAAGACTTTCAGTCAAGTGAAAACACTCTTATTTCAAAGAAATAGCATCCTGATGTATCACAGCAGAACGAGTAAACAGTCGGGTTGTTTGTTTCCCTGTGTTATATTGTTTAAATGCATGTTACTGCACGTCAAAGTCCTACTCACAGTCATAACAGTCGGATTTTATTTTGAACTCAGAGCGATGGTATTTCTTAGTAATAGAATCTATTTTTTTAATGGCTTTATAACATTTTGTAACTTTACTTTACCCATCCTTCCCTGATTGGTGGATGCGTTTAAAGACCAAAGAGTCTCTTAATGTTTCCAAATCTGTGAAATCTATTTAATCTACAGATTGTGAGACAGAATAGTTTATTAGCCTTAAAATGGTTTAACATAGCAGAGGATACCAAATCATTTTTAAATGAATACCATCTATTAAAACAACAAAAAGTCTATTTAAAAAGAGGTACTGATGACATTGTTTTCATATTTTAAATCAGACTTTTTCCTAAGCAGAATTTAAAGCAAGTTTGAGTTATCATTCGAAAGAATCTGCTGTACTTTGTATCTGATGCAACTCATCCCCAAACTGACACCAGGATGGGACCAGGCCAAAATTCACAGCCTCTGGATGAAATCTATGAAACTGACCTTGACACGAAACTGGTGTTGAGAAACAACTTGCCACATCGGGAATGTGACTGTGCATCTCTGCACTTGTGCAGCGTCTAATGTCTTTTCACGTTAGAATTAGTTCAGATGGGATTATTTCTCCATCATTCGAATTTATGAATATTTCATCACTTTTGAGGTTAAATTTAAGGGGCTTTTGTCTCACTTTTTAGGTCAGTTTTCAATTTTCATTCATCTCATTTTTACATCATTCATTATTGATAGACTATATCTGCTCAAAATTAAACATTTTAATCATGCAATCTTCTTTCTTCTAAATAAGTGCATCGTTTTTTCTTAAAATCTAAGGATTTCTGCGTCCTGAAAGTGCATGGCATTAGGGCTCTTGGAGTTACTGTTGAATTAATGAGGGCCTTATCAAATGTTCCAGTCATTTCATTAGGAAATCATCAGACCAATGCCAAAGCATATGAAAGTCAGAGTTCACAGACAGATAAAATTTAATGTGTTATTTAGCTCTAATAAAACAGCCGATTTATGCTGCTGGATCTTAAGTCCCAGATGTCACCTGAAAGTCAAATTAATCCAAGCTGGAATGCAAATATTTCTGAACTGTTGTCTTTTTTGTGAGAGAGAATAGCTAAGATAAGATGTGCTGCGTGATTCCACGAACAGTGATTTCCTTTGCACTTTGATCGGAGTCTTGGAAAATAAGTCAATAATGTTGTTATCCTTGGGTCATTCAATCCCACCTGAGACCTGCCTGACATCAGTCACCAGCTTCTCCACACAGGAGATTCCTGAGCTATCTGCCGTATGAATACACGCCTCGTTTCTATGCATAAATCCATTGTTTTCCCAAAGTGGATGCTTATTTCTTGGTGATATGGACCTCTTGCATTGCATCTCAGCTGTAAATTTTCCCCACAGTCAGCGTTTTGCAAAGTGCAGCACAGACACAGACAGAAGCTGTGCCCAGACGGTGTTGTAATGACCGGGGCATTGTCCACCCTGCCATCTGTGTAATGTGGAAACATCGGAGTACTTAACTGCTGTCTCATATTTCACGTTTCTGCCAAAGTTCACAGACGGCCTTATCGCGGCCTAAAGCAAACATGGAATCATTTTTATCGATCAGACGCCTCAGGCAGCGTACGTGCAGATCTTAAGAAAAAATTAGGCTTGCTTTATTGTTCAAGAGTAAATGTGACGTAGCATGACGCTGTTGGAAGCTGAAATCCAAAGACTGTGGTCGAGTCTTGATGTGGTTAGCATAAAACAACAACAGCAACCAATATATCAACTAAGTTTGTAAGAGATGCCAGTATAAATCCAGGCAAATTGTTCCCATAAAATCCACTGGTTTGGTGGTCGTAAACTGTGAAACGTCAAACCAAACTGCAGTTTCACAGTTTATGTAGCATGGTAGCAGGCTATTTGCTAGGCTATCCGGCTGCTAGCTGTAGTTTCACATGTCTTTATTTAATCTAATGCTGTATAACACTTTGAAAAAAGACACTAAGGAAATATTTTTTAAAGGATGTAATAAGTACTAAACCACCCAGAAGAAAATTACAAAAAGGTTAGAATTATGTACATATGCTTATATGAATATCAGCAAAATTATATAAAAAAAAAAAGAAGAAGAAATGAATACCTTATAAAAAACAAATTTTGTTCTCATTTAGGTGACAAAGATCATGGGAAAGAAACGGCAAATGTTTGAGGATAGTAATATAGAACACTTTAGTTTTCTTTGACAATTTTGTTTAAATGTTTGGTTTATTTTTAAAGGTCTTACGTTGGATTAAAAAAAAAATACCAGGTTCAGAAAAGGTGCAAAAAGTTTTTTTTTTAATATTCTAAAGTTTTTTCAGAAAGCTTTCGAAAAAGAGGCACGCATTAACCCCCGAGAAAAGCTTTTTTTTTTTTTTTTTTTTTACCAAATCAGAGGTTATTGCTGTTCTGGGATAATGTCTCCACATAGTGATGCAATTTGATGTCTTTTATGTCGTTTCAGAAAGTTACAGGCCTTGCACAAAGCCCTAAACCCAGACAGAGTCTGTGTTAACACACCCAGTCTGAGGAAACAGGTTTAAAACTTTATTCCAGCTACATGACTGGGGACAAAAGGTCCCAAAACATCAGGCACATGAAGTTGGGACTCAGACGTTTGGAAACTGCAGCTCTGAGGAGAAGCTTCGTCCTTGAAGCTGCCACTCGGTCCACCCAGGCGTTTTGAGCAGCTGAGCAGTTGCCATGGGAGATTAACGGATTTCACACACACATGAAAGAATCAAAGCAACACCCCAGGTGTGTTTTTGATGAGGAAATAACATTATAACATGACTCAAAAAAAAATAATTTTTACATAATACTGCTGCTCCTTTAAGAGATATAAGTAACATAAAAGTAGCACATTTGCTCCAGAAAAAGATGATTGTTCTTTTTAGGTGGGAAGGCGAAGAAAGTGCCACAAAAAGGTTGTAAATTGATTCGCCTCTAAATATTATGAACCTTTATTTGTTTGGCAACTTATATAGCATGTCTGCAAAACATATTTTCATTAAAAAAAACATTTTAAATGAATTAATCAATTATAACAACAAAAAGTGAGAAAGTGGACTCCAATATTAGACCAAAAAAAAACGACAGAGAGCAGCAGATATCACCAGAATTTTTCTGTCTCACTCAGAGATTATCTGGACCAGCTGAAGTCCTGACAAAGTCCGGTCCATCTCATGTGTTCTGAAAGGGGTCACAACGTTCACGGCCTAATCTGCTTCTCTAAATACCTGCAAAACAGAGTGGGGCTAAAAGGGCATCTCCTTTTCTTTTAACTGTGTCTCCGATCCAAGGGAATTAGCTAAAAACACATTTTACACAGGAGGGAACAAGAGTTACAGGTTTAAAATACTTTAATGATTGTATTCATCTGAATCACATATGGACAGCAACTGTTTGTACATTCAAACTTTATTTTTAAAAAACTGATTCAAGGAATATTTAGCAGCAGATGAAATAAACACAAATGAATTAGCCATACAAAAACAGCATTTATTTAATAAATGTAAAAAAAAAAAAAAAAAAAAAAAATTTATTTTTGGGGTTTTTTTTTTATCCCACCACAATTCCATTTTCTTTTAA
>NW_015113081.1:177051-186422 GCF_001443285.1 Poecilia latipinna | reverse complement strand
AAAAAAAACCAAAAAAAAAAAACATTTTTTTAAAAAAAAAAAAAAAAAAAAAAAAAAAAAAAAAAATATTCTTGGTGTTTATTTATCATCCAACCACAATTACATTTTCATGTAAATTAAAGAAAATGCGGTCAATCTTTGCAGTTTAGCTGAATTCAACACTGACTGGCATACCAGGAAGCATTATTCTGTTAATAACCTCACTGGCAACGTTATGGCAGGTCCACCACTTAGTGCTAATTCAGATCAAACCGTTAAACTATCTGAACCCGAGCTTTAGATATAAATAGCCATTCAATTCCCCGCCTGCTCGGGTCATGGTCAGACAAAGTTCAGATGAACGTCCTTGTCTACTCCGTAGTTGCCTTTGTGCTCGTCGAACAAGCTGCTGAGCTCGTCCATGTACAGCTGGTGGAGGGCGTCGAGGTCCTCGCCGCTCGGCTTCTCCTTCTTCTCCACCTTGATCGGCCGGCCAACTGCAGAGAGGAGACAAGGTGCAGGGCGGCCTGCTGAGAGCCGGTTTGCAGCGTTGCATGAGGCGTGTTTACCTAAAGTACGTGCCGTGCAGGAGGGCGGCGGGCCGTCCAGCATCACAGGACGTCTGTGAGCGCTTGTGTTCATGTCACAAGCGACTGATGAGACGCTCAAAGTTTAAACTCTGCAGTAAATGTTACATGTATGGTAATGAACAGTGCCTTGCCGTAGTGGTTGTGCCTATACTGATGTACACAAACATGGGTGCCAGTATTGATATCCAATATAAAAGTTGTTGTTAATGTGTACTGATATATTAAGTGCATATATAAATATAAATCCAGTTAAAAAACACTTTGTTGATCCCAAAGGAAATTTTATTTATTTCAATTTTATTTGTGACAGAACAAGTGTAATTTTGAAGTAGGAATAAAAGATAGGTTTTGATTTTATTAACAAAAAAATAAGTAATTCTTAAAAGTCTGGAGAGCATTTCTGCTTGTCTCTCTTCTACAACAAAAATTAGATGAGTGCATTTAATTAAATGTCTCAACATTTAATTTCCCTTTGGGAAATCAATGACACGATATTCAGTTTACGGTAAATTCAATGTATTTTGGAATTGAATTTGAATATCACTGTATAAAATCTTGTCCATCCAATCGCCCTTGAAAGTCAACTAATTAGTAAATAAAGTCCAGATCTCTGTATAAATCCAGAATTATTTAAAAATTTCTTGTCATTTTGAGTAATTTTCTCCCCACTTCAAATTTGCTGTACTTTGCGTTGCTCTGTCACATCTGAAATGAATTCCTTCAAGATTTGTGATTGAAGTGAGGTGCTACATAATAATGATGTAGCCCATTGACTTTTTAAACAACTACATATTCTTTGACAAGCACAAAATCTGCTCATCATATCCCCAAACAATGAGCAGTGCTTACTCACCAACTGTGTAGATTGGTCGCCTGTAGGGCATCAGGCCAAAGGAGTACTGGAAAATACCACGCGCATGGAAAAGAGGCAGGGAGACACCCATGATGCCTTGCAGCCAGTCCTGTGTCCACCGAAGCCAGGTTCCTTTGGGGTTTTCCACTTGGTCATACACTTCATTCTCTCCAAAGGAGAAAACTGGAACCAGGTGAGCTCTGAAACATTTTTGAGGAAATGAGGATGTAATTATTAACACTTAAGGTTAAATAAGAACCCCATTTTTCACAGCTTCTTTTTTTTTATTTTTTTTTTATATATTCTCAGAAGATCTCAGAAGGAAAGTTCCTTTCTCGAAAATATCCTGCAATTGACTTAAAAGTCTTTGTTTTTAGGAAGACATGGTGGGAAACTCCACATAATTGGATTGGCGCCATATTTCGGTAAAACAGAAGGACTTCAGAGAATCAGCCGTGGTAAAATTAGCTTTTATCCCGGGGCTTTTTGCACTTACCCATGCTCCATTGCTATTTTGATGAAGCCTTTCTTATTGGCCAGGAGCACATTGAAGGTGCCAGGATGAGCATCGAGGGCTTCTGGGGCCCCGCCAACAGCAATCACAACAGCACTCCCACCTTTCTTCTTGCGGAGCGGATAACTAGCGCTTTCTTTGTCCGACGGAATCAAACCTGCAAGTTTGGAGCAAGGAACACGTGGGCTAAAGCTAATAAAGTATTTTTTTTATGTTGCTTCAAAAAGTGTCTAAGTGGGATGTGAAGAAGAAGCAGCAGGATAGAAAATCTGATCAGAAAAACTTGTCAGGGCCTCACCAGCACACATAATGTAGTCCCTGAAGAATGGCGCTCTGAACCACAGAGGCAGCATCAGCAGGTAGCTGGTGAGGCCTGGAAACAGCTGCTGGAAGCCAGTGGCGTCGGTGCAGAAGTTGGTGAAGGCTCCTGCTACCAGCACGCCATGAGGGTGGAAACCCAGGATGTAGTTGTGTCTGGGGTCCAAGTCGGCTGTCTTCACCAGCTGCGAAGGAAACAGTGAGCAAATGAACCTCATTTAATAAGTTTTCAAATTGTGAGTAGGTACACAAATGGGACTGCTGGTACTTGGACTGCAGTGGTAAGTAAATGCTGCTAATGTGCTCTAAAAAACAAAAAAGAAGTGGCAAAATGTGACATAGACAAGCGTACAGTAAAGCTAATGTGATGAAACTGCCTGGATGTTCCTTGGTTATTTAGCAAAGTGCAGAGTGACAGTAGCTAGGCTAGCTGGCCAAACACGGCACAAATCAAGATTTAGCCTAGCTAGCTCTAACACTGGCTAATTTGTTTGATAAATTGCTTACTTCTTTGTCATTCAGTATCTGTTGCAAGTACATCTTTGCTATATATTTACCTGGTTAGTTAATTGTCCACCCTTCCCTCACGATTGTATGTTGCTAGCCTAGTTGTTTGTTGCATTTAACACTGTGTGTGCACAGACACATAAGAGTTTTTGATTAATACAAATTAGAATATGTTTATAATTTCCTGAAAAGGTTGTTAAGAAAATACATTTAAAATATGCTAGATTTAAAACTTAACATGTCTTGATGGAAATAGCCTAATTATAGTTTTGAAATTAGTAACTTATTCTGGCCTATTGACCTTTATGTTACCTGTAGTTACACCAGATGGTTTGCTAGATCTTTTGAACTGCTCTTTATCTGTGTGGGAAACAATCAGGAGAAGTTCCGGCTTTTCACACTCATTTGTGAAAAGCCATAAAACAGTAGGAGTTCAGGAGACTCTCTGCCCTCACTTTGTTTAAACAATGGGCACAAATGGCCTTAGACTGTGACTTGCAGGAAGTTTTAAAAATGGTCAGAAATAGCTCCTGGTTGGATGAGCAAAGATACGCCTTATTTGAATAAATTAAAGACAAGAATACGCCTTTACTATAAAACCTTCTACACAGAAGTAACAAATCAGATTTTGCTCTTGCAATTCTCCAAAGACGTCTTTGCTTTTCTTTCTTTCTTCTTTTCCATTTGTCTCAGGTAAATGAATGTATGTCTCTGTTGTTCTGCAGCTTCTGCTGTAATTTTATGCGTTGTTTTCTATTGGATTAAACTCTGCAATTCTATGACGTCTGCACTCATTGTTGTTTTCTGTGTGGCTACACGAACCTGGGATCGAAGAAGATTGAGCCAGAGAGTTTTCTTAAGAAATATTATAACCTAAAATCTTCTTCAACAAGGTCTAGAAAACTTTGCCATTTCCAGGACTGGATCATGACTTTTTAATCTCTATGTCTTCTGAGTAAGCTAAAATTAGTTTACATTTAGATAAATTACTGTAAGCAAACTGAATGCCCTCATTTTGTCTCATTTAGTTCGTGCTGCACCACCATTTTTTATTCTGTTGCATCTTGGGTTCAACAAAGTTAGGATATGATGCAACAAAGTTACAGTATTGCTACTTCGGTGACTGTGCACTCTATTACATTTAACCCTTGCCAAATAATTAGACTTGCTTCACTGTAACCCGTGAAGCATGGGGTCATTAAACTGTTGCTACAAAAATCAGGGTGTGCACTCGGGTGACCTGTCTGGGCAGTTTTGGTGTCCTTCATGTCCAATTTTAGCACATGTGCAGAGGACATCAGTTGACTGATTTAACTAAAAAAAAACATGGCTGCATTTGCTCAACTCTAAACCTGTGCTAAAATACCACTGCACATTAGTGTTTTAAATTCATTTTAACTGGAAATCGGTCTCGAAATCAATGGATCAGTCTGGGCACACGCATTATTAAATTCCGAATCACTCTTTGTATTGAAGCTCAAGGGAGAACTTATGTGAATCTCAACTGTCTTTCAATTCATTCTTAACATCCTGAAAAAACACTGCGAATTGGGGATTGTGACTCTGTGGAACCAATCGGTTAATGAATGACCTTTAGTGAAGAGGACTGGTAGAACTTTCTCTGTTAGACGTTGAATAGTGAGCAGATGATGTCATTTTTAAGTAACACATGACTGTCATAAACGCTAAGCATCAAGCCTTAATATTTATTACTTATCACTGGACATGTTTCTACATGGCTAATGTTTTATTTTGTGTTGACAGAGTAAAGGGGGCTTATTACAAACAGACATCACAGTTTTCAAATATCTAGTCCTTTTTTAGGTTAGGTTGGGATTCTTGTTCGTTCCAAACCTCCTTTCAGAGGTATAGGTACGATAGGGTTTAAAGTGTCCTTCCTACTGCGTGTTTGTCACAAATAAGGGTTGCAGAACATGAAACCAATTTAAATACTAGTCCAAGACAACACAAGCTAACACAAAATGCAGTTTTTAAATGAAGGTGCTTATTATTAGGGAGAACCTTTTACCCTAAAGTTCAATAAAAAAAGGACCTCTGGTTTTCAGTCAGCATTTTCTGTCATAGCTACATGCGAAGTATGCCCTCTATGTTCCTCAAGCGGTGTGTGAATCTGCGTCACTGTCTTGTCTGCATTCATTTTGGTTCTTTTAAGATGTGAACACACATCTGCAGATCTAGTGGAATTAGAAATGGTGGGTACAAGTACACCAATGCAACTCCCTGGTTGTCCTTGGATGCATGGGCTCTTTGTCAAAGATAATGCGCTGTATAGTCAGATGATGCGGGACATGATTTACTTTAAAGTGAGTGGATGAAAAGGGGTTGGCGGGTTTTTTTTTTTTGTTTTTTTCCCCCATCTGAAATCTCTTAAACTTCAAACTTTTATTTGATATCTCTGCCCCCAGGAGATGAGTGCAGAGAAGAGGCACAGACACTTAGCAAATGCTGTTAATGTCTGTGTGTGTGTGTGTGTGTGTGTGTGTGTGTGTGTGTGCGTGACGACACCTTGTAGATATTTGAAGATTTTTCTTATTTTCTCCTTATAATGTCAGGGTTTTAAGATTTAATCCTCATGTCTGCTACTATGTATGGAACGCATTTATATATATATTTATGAAGACTTTCACTGTGTCATGACAGTATGTGAGACAGATATTCCCAAAAGAAAAAAAGAAAAATCTCGGTGATCCTACTGTCTGCATGCACCGCTCCTGGTCAGGAACAGCCAATCAGAGCCAGGAGGAAGGTCTTAGCGCTGTCAATCATGCTTGTGTACCTGCTGCTTCTGGTCGCTGGTGCTAATGTCAGAAAACAGCTCACTGTTATGAAATAACTGTTCATCTGCCGTCATTGGCGGCTATGCTAACTAGCTTGCTCTATTGTGGTGGTGGAGCTGTAGTTCAGCAGAGAGATAATGAGTGTTAGTGAGAAGCACGTACATTAGGGTGATTGACAACGCTAAGACTCTCCTCCTGGCTCTGATTCAGATTCTCTGTCTCATACTGTCATGACATAGTGAAAGTTTTCACAAATATGTATAAAAACATTTTTTCGTATATATAAAATGTACCTACTGCAGCTTTAATATACTCAGCAAGAACTATTTCAGCACATTAGTTTAGTGGTGTTTTTTTCTTAATGTGTAACTAAGCACAATTAGGGCAGTTGGATTGCCTGTTGTAAAATCTGATCGACTCAGAGGGTCCAGCTAAACAAGTCCATGTAAATTAATGTGCTGAAACCAACGGGTAATTCAGATCTTCATCCACAATTTTTTTTCTACATAATTCTGTTAAAATTGTCACATTTCTATGCAGCTGTGAGCTGACTGTAGGCATTCTGTTGAAAATAAGCAGCTGCTGCAGGTTTCAGATAGACACTACTAGATGTGCATCTAATAAGTACACACCTGGTCTGTGTCAGCTCGTTTTCATCATGCTAACATGCTACTGGACCGCTGTTATTGTTTTTGCACTCGGTCTTATCAGGAAGTCCAAAGTCTTCGCAAGCAACAGAAAAACATCCATGTAATGTTATGAAGTAGAGTCTCGATATAATGTTTGTCATTATGTGTGTCAGATAGAGAGATGGGTAGGAACTAGTTACGTTTACTTGAGTATCCTTTTGGGGGGGGGGGAATCAATTTTTGTTTATAGTTTTACTACAAAATACTTTTGAATAAAATTCCTGGAAACTCAACACAGGATGAGTCAGTTCGCTGAATGCAGAACAAACACATTCAAACCTGAAATGCATTCAGACCTACAGTTTATGTCAGAGTAAGACTCCTTGTTTGTACGTTAGCTTTGTTGTTCTCATCTCATTTTTTTTTTTTTTTTTTAATCTTCTGAGCCATTATGGATGTCAAGTGTGACATAAAAAAGTGTTCCGCAACGACGTAAAATAAGCAATTGGGTAATTATTTGCCCTCTTTAAAGTGGTTGACCTAATTAAGCAGAGGTCCAGTCAGGTGGTGCAGGTAGTCTCTCACAATGAGTAGAATGGAGATCTAAACAGTGGCATTTATGCAATCACCTGTTTTTTGTTGAATATTTTTATTTCATTCTTATTTTTGCAGAAATACGTTTTGTTTTTGTTTTTTTAGGTTGACTTTAAAGTTATTTTTGTACATTTTTGTGTCAAAAAAATGTCATCGCTCATGATTGATTTGTACAAAATAACTTATAATAACTGTGTGAATCCTTTTTTATAGGGACTGTATACAACGTTTTAGGGAGGCAACATTCATTCATGACCACCAGAGGGACACAATGAGCTGCAAAACCCCCCTCCAAAAAACAAGTCTATGTCATACTCATATGATGCAATTAGTTTTTTATTTAACACTAATGTAAGATCCTTTGGGCTGGCAGCAACAACTGATAGGAAGCCTGAGGAAATCAGAAAACAGGAACCATGTAGGATGGTGTAAGCGGAGTTTGTACCAGACGACTGGTTACAAACTCTGCATTTCCTCTGTTTTGGTGCAAAACCTCCAGCACCAAAACAGTTCTAACTTGCCTCTGGCACTTTCTGCTCTTTCCAGCCTTTGCACAAAGTTCCAGAGGTATTTCTACGTTCCCAGTAGTTCCTGGGGATTCAAGAACATGCAGAATTTAAGCCATGAGAAGTTAGGTGTTAAACTCTGAAGAGAACTTTAAATAAATAAAATAAAATAAAAACAATAAGTTAATTTAAAAAGCAAATGTTCTCATTGCTGAGCAATGATAGTCAGCAGTTTCTTTGTAATTGCTCGAGATAGTGTGATTTGTAAAAACACTTGCATAGTTAATTACTTACAAAATAAATATTGCTTCAACCTTTGTAGTATTATTTATTACCATAAATCCAAATATGGTGGTTGTAGATTATAACATCAGCTAAATGAGTTGATGTTGCTTTGGCTTAAAAGTGAGTCGCGTGTTCAATTTGTTTGCCTTTTGACATCGAAAAACCAGCAGCAATGTAAAAAAAAAAAAAACTAAAAAAAAAAAAAACTAAAAAAAAAATAGATTATTTGGATTGTGGAAATGATCAACAATCCAAATAATCCTGTCATCCAGAAGCCAGACTTACTGACGTATTTCTCAGAAAATCATCAGATGGAAAACCTGTAAAAGGGAATATGAATGGATTTTCACCAGTTCTGCAGGCGGTTATTGTCTCTGGCACAGTTGGACAAAAAGCCTGACTCAAACATGTAACATGAATGCCTTGCAACTCAGAGTTAAAACCAGCCGATCAGCTTGATTCTTCTGCCTCTTGTGCTTTTTTTTTTTTTTTTTTTGCTGTTAGTGTACATGTGTTAGTCGAACAAGAAATAAAGCGTCGGTTAGTATCTATAAAGCAAATAGTAGACTGTTATTTGGTGCAAATGACTAAAATACAGATTGTTGTATCAGTGAGAGCACGGCGTTTTCTAAAGCTTTCTCTCACCTTGATGGGGAAATAATCCCGCATGTACCCCCACACTTTGAGGCCACACAAAACCGGCGCTCTGCGGCCGCCGCGCGCCGGCGTGTCGAAGTCATAGTACCACCAGAGGGAGTACAGCACACTGATCAGCCAGAAGCGAGTGAAGAGTAGGTATAAAAACAGGATAATGCAGGTAGGCGCTGAAGGGGGGAACATAAAAAACACGATGAGCTGCATAGTAACATGAGAAACAAGTCATGCTCATCTGTCCTTTCTGGAAAAACGAGTGCGGATTCTTGCACTACAGGATACAGCCAACAGCACCAGATTTGACTGGAACAGTTTACATGAGGAGCATGAAACCGGACTCAGATCTGTTTCAATCGTGAAAACCTAACAGTCAGTGTTCACGTGAAGGTTGGGACTATCGGTGATTCAGCAGGCCCCCGTCTTAAACGTCTGACTTAAGAGGGAAAAAAATATATTTCCATGTTTAGTTTTAGCTTTTCTCCACACAAAGTGTTTTGGATGAAGATTAAAGAAGTTCTGTTTGGGTCGAATGCGGCCTCTGCTCACATGCTTGCCTCTTCTCTGACTTGGTTAGCAAACCAGCCGTGGCTGTTGCATGTATTTACATCTGTGATGTTCAAAAATGTTCAACAATGCACTATAATTTTAATGCTTTTCTTTCCACAGTTTCCTTTCTTCTTCCACATTTTCCACCAAAGAGATTTGCATACCACATACTAACAATTGTCCTGCAAACGGAGCTGTGGATCTCTGCAGCTCCTCCAGAGACACCATAAGCCTTTTTGCTCTTTTTTTTTTAAATCCTTGTCTGCATATCTGTTTATTCAGACACCCAATGACCTTGAAGTTATAGGGTCTTATTGGTACATTGTCTACATTTACTTCATCACAGAAGTGAATCCTTACCAACTGTAATTATACTGAAAGCATAACATCTTATTTCATCATTTTAGTAGATCATTTTAATGTGACACACATTTCTTTCGTTGCTTACGTTGCATGAAATCTGCTGACAAATAAGTATGTCAGTCTCTAATATCTTTATTGTTGGTCTTTATAAGTCATCTACTCGCTCAAACAGACCTAACAAAGAGCAACTTTTCCGCCACTTTATCTCATCAACCTCAGACCAGAAATAAGTGAC
>NW_015113081.1:130302-173653 GCF_001443285.1 Poecilia latipinna | reverse complement strand
TATATATATGTGCAAATCACTTCACATTTTCATGCACTCTCATGTTGACCTTTGTGCTTCTGATCCAGCATTTTAACAAACTACCTCCAGCACTTACCCAGAGCCAGAAAACAGAAGACCCACTGGACCACCGCGGCAGTCTGCAGCCTCCTGTGGAGGGGCACATCCACGGGTGCGAAATCAATTTTCATTTTTCTGTGAAAGAAGACAGACGAGCCGACGTGCCGCCGCCGAGTCCAAGAAGGACAGCAAGGGAAGGGAAGTCCAAAGTCTGCACTTCTCACCCGTCCACCATCGCCTCCTACTGACTTTTGGCTTATCTCGACTCAGTACATGGTTTGATTTCTCAGGATATATATCAGCTTCAGCTAACCTTTGACCCAGAAGGGTGCGTGATGCGTGAATGCAGAGCAATCGGACTCGAAGCCAAAGATCCGTGGGAAAAAATGGATGCCACGCGGCTTTTTCATTCAGATTTTTCCACAGTTAACTTTTGCTCTTGCAAAATGTGGCTCTTTATGAATGTAACCTCAGCCGGTTGAGCAATAGCGCAAGAGCGCCTCAGTGACACACAGTGATAAAGGTCATTTGGAGAAGGTTCACACATTTCTTATCACATAATGACACTATTAGCACTGCACAGAATGTCTTAAATATTTTTGCAATCCTGTTAGCAGATAAAGTGGTCAGTTTTCAGGTAGGTGCTGTTAAGAAACTGAACAATTTCTGTTAAATATTTCTTTTTGACAACATCCCAAGATGAATAATAAATTCACTGTCTACTTCTGCTGCCTCATTATGTTGAATTCCTCGTCTCACTGATGAAGCAAAAAAAACAAAAATTATGAGTGAAATAAAAATATAAACATGATGTTTGGAAACAGGCTGTCGGAAAACGCATACACCAGTTCTGCATTCAGACAGTGTAAGTGTGTTGTGGCCAGTGTGAAACAAGCCCTCTGGGTGCGTAATCAGCTCATATTATTCATGTATTCCACTGTTTGCTGACAGTGTAAAAAAAAAAAAAAAAAATTCATGAATCAGTAGGTTACTGATGATCAGCGCTGTAGCAGTAGCTGTTTTACACACTTTTGATTGAAGCAACTCCCCACTTTCGCTATCCAGAATCCACTTTCATTTCAAAAACATCCTCATTATGCAGCAGTTTGTGGCAGCAAAGTGTTTCTAATGTTTTTTTGTGACAAACGTTCAAGAGGATAATTCAATACTTCAGAAGTAGTTGCACCCCTCGGACTTTTCGCATTTCGTCCCAATGCTTTATCAAACATGAATGTACTCAATCCGGATTAACACTTTATTAGACGGTGTGAACATAACACCTGTCATGAACATGAAGGAGTCTTTATGAATGTTCATGACTGTTGTCATGAAGTGTCATTCGGTAAATAACGACACTTTTAATGCAATGTTGCTCTAAAAGTTGCATTAATATTCCATTAACTTTGCATTAAAATTTAATTATTTACAAAATAATGCAAAGCAGGCTCTTTTAATTTAGTTGTAATGCAACTTTTAAAGCAACTTTGCAATAAAAGTGTTATTTACCAAATGACGTGTCATGGTAACAGCCATAGACGTTCATAAATACTCCATGTTCATAACAGATGTCATGTCATGTCATGTTAATGTTATGCACACTCTGTCTAATAAAGTGTTAATCCGGATAGAGTAGGTGAGACCGGGTATGGTTGTAACACTTTTTGCTCCAGCACCTTTAACTCACAGAATATTTTGAGCTAGATGAGTTTTCAAACTTTTATACCAAATACCCACATTTGTTTACTACAAATGGCACCAATTCAAACCCCTGCAAGAATATCACAGACCTCATGAGTTCATGTCAAATACATGGTGTTCCTTTGTTACAACCTACCACGCTACCGGGGTAGGTTGTAACAGCTGCTGGGGTAAGTTGTAACAATTAGACAAAAGAAGCAAAAACAGAGGCCACACCATGTGATATGCTTCAAAAAGAGGTTTACTGAATTAAAAGAACAATACAAGAACAATGTCTGTCTCTCTCTGTGACTGACCATAACTCAAATATACTCTGTTTGTGTGCTTGTGTGTTTGTGGGTGTTTGATGTTACATGTTACTGCCAGTTGATATGCAAACTTTCTGACCTAAAAGAAAGAGGAATAGAAAATCAGAGTACATAGACACAAAAAGTTTTTTAATTTGTCTAGCACCTACGCTGGTATTCAATTCTTCTCGTCTCCAGTGACTAACCTGCCATATGCTTACCTCACGTGGAGTCAGTCCATAATACAGGTCTGCTGCCTGAGTCAAATAGTCAGTCAACACTTCCTCCTGCACCTCAGAGAAGACTTTGTTGCTGCTCCAATAACCTACACTGGGAAGATCACTGGACCCCTGTTCTCTCAGCTTCTGCAGTGATTTGCAGTATCTGCTCAGTGTTACATGGCAGATCCCATGCGCCTTCGCAACTGATCTGACTGACTTGCTCTTCTTTGTGACCTCATCAGATGCCTTTTTCAAAACATCTGCAGGCACACCTCTATCAGTCTTTTGTATCCACTGCCTAGGCATTCTGTAAAATTATTAAAATCAAAATGTTCTTAGTTATCAGCCATGTTTAGCTAGCTGTAGTAGCATAGCGGTTTGAAATTAGCACGGGAAAATGCATCACATTCTGCCTGAGAAGTTACACTTTCATCTAATGTAAGTCATATGGTTTTATCTGCAATATAAGTACTAAACAAAATGTAGTCATGGTCAAAAAATTTACTTTCTTACCTCAAAATCCGTTTTTTCCCCTTAGTATCCGTATGTGCCTGTTTCCAGCCTTGACAATCACAATATGGGATTGGGGAGGAAGCAGGTAAACACTGAAATGATCATGTGACTCCTATCTTATCCCTGATTGGTGGAACTGGTGCTCCCTATGTTACAACCATACCCGGTCTCCCCTACATTAAAGTTTGATAAAGCATTGGGACAGATAGATATCGATATCGTCAATTTTCACTTTTTGTACCTTTTTTTATTTTATTTTTTTTATTTTATTTTTTGTCAAATATCTATATCCATAGAGTCTATCTCGTACTAAAGGGTGCGTCAAATCCACGGTGTGCGTCGAGAGTTCTGTTGTATTTCAAAATTGAACATTCGTAGCAACCGCGTTTCCAGTAGAAATGCTTCCTATTTGTTTCAAATGTAATTTCTTATGCTATCTTCGTTTCTATTTAATAAAAGCGACCGCATTCTCGACTGTAACAGGAAGGTCATCATAGCTTTAATGCTGGCGCTAAACAGGAAGTGAAACTCTCCAGCTTGACTTGTATTTTCCTCTTCGGTTCCCGTCAGTGTCTCCGGGATGCTAAACAGGCGGGCGGGGCCGTTATTCCTTGCAGTGCAGCCCTGATGTAGCAGGACGACCAGAAGGGACACAGAAGGAGCAGAGGACGGTTCTCACGGTTCGGTTTGTGATATCGTTTTTTTTAATCTTTAGCATTCTTCAGATTAAATAGGATTCATATGCAGTCTTAACGTCTAAAGCGTCGGAGCCTTCTCATGCGGACATCTTGATTTTCTCACATCACTGTGTCGGAGAGCGGAACCGTATTTTTCTGTCGTGTCAGCCTGCTTGGAAGTAGCGCTATTTGTGTGTGTTTTTCTTTTTAGTGGAACTCTAAATCCCACAGCATGGCGTGGCCCTGCATCAGCCGGGCGTGCTGCATGGCCCGGTTCTGGAACCAGCTGGACAAGGCTGACATTGCAGTGCCTTTGGTCTTCACCAAGTACACGGACGTGTCGGAAATGCAGCACATCCAGCTGCAGCCGTCTCTCCATCCTCCCCAGGCCCGGGTCGCCATAGAAACGCAGCCGTCGCGCGCGGAAACCCGCTTGGCGAAAACGTCGCGTGGGCCGCGCAGGTGCGTCTCCGAGGAGCGCGTGTGCAGCTCGGTGATGCGCGAGGACTTCAAACATTGGAAAGTGCGGCCCGAGCCCAGCTGTAAACCCAGGAGCGAGTACCATGAGCCGGAGACACCGTTTAACACCGAGACCCAGTACCAGAAGGACTTCAAGCCCTGGCCCATCCCGAAGAGGTACGACCACCCCTGGATACCCAAACCCCCACCGAGCGCCGGCGACGACCACCGACCCAGGCACGTGAAAAAGCACGTAGCGCTGGATGCGGAATGCGGCGTGGAGAAAGGCGCCATTGCCGACAAGGTGCAGGAAAAAGACCTGCTGCAAGGGCAGGAGAGGAAAAAGCGGTCCGGTAAGCAGGAGGGGCCGAAAAAGGTGGTCCTGAAGGTGGAGGCAGAAGGCAGGGGGAGGGCGGCGGTGGATGCCCTGAACCGACAGATCAAGGAGGAGATCTCAGCTGGCAGCTCCTATAAGTAAGTGATTACTCCCCGTTTGTTGGTGTGTGTTGATCAAAGTGGATGAGACCGGTCGTCAGGTCCATACAGGTGTTAGGTGGTCATAAAAATGCCATAAAGTTTATAATTAACTGCATTTATTGTCAGGTAGTTTGACTAAAAGTGACTTTATTGCACTATTAATATTTCCGATGTTAACTTTATCTGATATAGGTGAATCTTTGCTTAGTACTTTGACAGATGTTTATCATTGGATTGTGAGAATTATGCCATTTTGGCAAAACATACTTTAAACCAGAAGTTTACATACACTGAATTAAAAATGACTTTCTATCTGAAACTGGTTTTCAGACAGAAAATGAGACCAAACTTCTCCTGTTTTAGGTCAGTTAGAATTACCTGGATAATGTCTGTTTGATAAATACCATAAAAACGAGATAAATAATATGTCAGGAATTTATTTGTTAATAAAAATTGTTTCCAAGGACGAGCCGGACTCCACAGTTCACTTCCTGGCATGTTGGCTGATTTCCTCTGACTTTCCCATTATGGTCCAATAGGAAAGCAGTGTGTGTCAGGTGTGGCCTTAAAATACATTCACAGGTTTACACTGCCACACACACAGTTATTTTAAGTCACATTTGATATATACAACATTTTATAACAACTGAAGGTTACAAAATTGATTATGACTAAATGCCACAGCATTATGAAAAGCACATAATACTGTGTTTTCCGGTATTTTTGTGATATACTGCCCCTTTAATAATAAAAAAAAAAAAAATCTCTGACCTATTCTTCCTGTCATTACGGTGGGAGTTGGAAACCTGAAATAATCGCTGTTATTCTAACTGACCTGAAACAAGAAAAGTTTTCTCTGATTTAACTTCAGACAGTGACAAAAAAACCCCCCAAAAGATCCAGATGAAATAGTCCATCATATAACTTAACAATAAATGTTTAAGATGTTCAATAATCTTTACTACACATCTTGTTTTGGCCCATTACCTGAAATCTGAGTGCATAAGTTGAACATTTGCTGCTTTCTTTGACAAGATAAACTGAGTGGATTTTTTTAAGGAAGAAATTGTTGCAGAATTTCTCTGTGCAGGATCACACTAAACTCATAAATCTGCCAACCGCTGCACAAACTTGTCCTTTCACGCCGTGTGTGTGTGTGAGAGCGCATTAAATGGCAATCAGCTTCAGTTTTCACCTCTGAATGCCACTAGGCTGAATGAAACCGGTTGCAGGATGCCGCTAACGTTCAGGTCCACGAGGCTAATCTCTGTTTTGTTATGCACCGTTCCAGACAACGATGGGGACGGGTGGAAGGATGCACGTCAAGTCATGCATGTTACTGCTGTGTGCTGCGTCTCCTCGCTGCATTTGAAAAGCCTGGTTTGTGTTTATTTAAGCCTGAGCCAGTGCAGGACGCTCAATTGAGTTTTTTTCTTTTGCAGTTTTTCATGCTTTGTCTTGCTATAAAAATAACCAGTGGTATGTATAGGCAGAAAATAATTTGGCTCAGTGCTGCTACTGAGCAGTCTTTGGTGGGAAGTGTGACTCGGTCGGCGTAGGCAAATGGCACCGTGTTAGTGCATCAGCAGAATCCTCCGGCTGTTTGGTGCCTGTGTTGTTTAGCAGTCAGCAGGGAGCAAAGCAGGCTCTCTCCATCAGCGCTGTAATAAGACGGCCTGCAGAAGCCAAGTCGACTCTGTTTTCGTCTGCCTGCAAAGACAGTAAGGAGGTTACAGAGTATAGAGACAAAACTATAGTTCATGAGCAAATGGTTGAAATCATAAAGTAGCGTTTTGCAGCTGAAACCATATTGTGCTACTTCCATTTTTGTCAGAAGGAATAGAATGTTAAATTGATTTTTAAAAAGTAGCGGACATGCCTTTTTCTCCTTATTTTATACTCTAGCTTGTTCATGCAAAATCATGTTTTCTACGTTTTATTGCCAAAAGTTTCCACCTGATTGTATCGTCATAAGTTTATTCCTGTGTGGAACAACCTTACGTGGATTTCTTGTGACCTTGGAGGCTTGGCTACGTTTTTCAGTCACACTGTAGACAACATCAGTCATCTATTGTTAGGGGGTTTGAACTTTGGATTAACCTGCAATGATATTAATTTTCTACTTGCCTTAATGAGAGAATTATGTATCTCTAAAAAGTAATTCAGTCAGGTTTTTTAATAAAATTTTCCTTTTGGATTAATAAAGTACTTTTGAATTGAATTGAATTGAGTTTTGCAAAGCAGTCTCAGTGGTTAACCTCAACTGGAAGGTGGGCGCCGAAAGCTGCTGGAGGTCAAGGCAAGAGCGGGACTTTCACTTCGCTGACCTGCGTAATAATCCTGCACCAGAAGAAGCTAAATGTGGTAAATCAGGACGTAAACAAGCCAGCAGTAAACACCTAAGTTCTTTTTTGTTTAGCTTCCTTTGTCTTGTATTGATCTTGTGACTCTGTATTGGCTCCCATTGCTTAAAACCTTTAAAATCGATCCATTTTTACCTCCATAAACAGTGCGCTGCTGTGTGACGTCGACGTTCTTCTTCTGTGCATGCGAGTCACAAACCGTTCACACACATGTCTGATTGCCATTGCATTTAATTAGTAGCATTAATAACCATGTTTGTTTTTGTTTTTTTTTTTAAAAAAAGGATTTTAGTTAAAAAAAAAAAATCAAAATGGCGTATTAGACTCAATTTGGGTCATAAGTCATTTTATTGTGAGTAACAGTGAAGTCCTGTATGGCTGCAGAGCTGTGTAATTCCTACTGCGCTCTCAAATGCAACATAACTATTACAAACAAGTAATGATTGTTGAAGACAGTGTGAATGAAAATGAATGATCTTGCAATCTAAGGTTTAATAGAAAAGTCTTATTTCTCTCGTCTATTTTTCTGTACAGAGTTGTCATTTATTTTGAAAAGATCTTGTCCAAAAAATTGGAGTATCTGGTGATACAGCACAGTTTTTTCATGTTTTAAGTGTAAAAACAAAACAGATGCATTGAAATTTGCAAAGGAGTAAATGAGACATAGTTTATTTTTTTCTTTGCACTGACATCTCTGCAGGAGTTGTTTTAGTTTTTCAGTGGTGCAGATAAAAGCAGTTGCTTTAATTTTCTACAACCGTTTTAAGAGGCCAATTATTTTTAATGTATTCAGAAAAAAACAACATTGATTCTCATAAAAAAAAAAAAAATCTGAATCTGCATAAACTGGTTTGAGCAGGTTAGAGATGTGATTGGTTCATCTCTACAAGTATTTGATACCAGTATCAAAATAGATTAAAACCCACTTGTCTTCCTTGCATGACTCTCTTTTACTCCTGGCTATTTCCTGACTTTCTATTTGAGAACACACAGTTCTCTAAAACACAAAGGCTCCTTTTAGTACCTGGGAAAATGCTAGAGGCATCTCTGTTTTGCTAACAACGGCGTTCGCCAGGGTGTTTTCTCTGAATTAGTGCAGCATTTTCAACCAGAACTCTTCCATCCAGCCTTCACATTTCCAACTCTCTCCATTATGCTTTAAATGTCATTTTTGTGTGACAATAAACGAGGCGAAAGCTGCTGTTGGAGCCTTTGTTCTTGTTTTCGTTCTGCTACCCACTCTGTTTCAAGACAAAAGCTATTCTTCGTCCTGTCAGCCTCGCGCGCTTTTCTATGTCAGTTTAATAAATAGCATTTAAAAAGTAGAGCGAGGAAACAAGCAGTGAGGAACGAAATGCGCCAAAAAACACAAGAGTCTTTCAGGTTCAGCGGGTTCAGAGTTTCTGATATATTTTATAATTTGTGTCACCAATTATTGTTTGACACATTTCTCTGAGCAGTAAAATCTCCGAAGCTTCCTGGGTTAGTTTTTACTTTGTCAGGGCAAACATAAAATCATGAAACCTCACAAAGAACGTCAGTTAAACTCCCAATGACTGCCGTCTACGTCACATTTACTAAAGAGCGCTATTAGGTGTAGCTGCATTTACACTGATCCGTTTTCAGGTCTAAACGCTCCCGAGAGTCGACAGACTGTGAACGGAGCAATCCCATACTCTGCCACGTTTTAGCGGGAGGAAAAAGCTTTGAAAGAAAATTGATTTTGTTCCTCAAAATAAAACCCACTCGTGTTCTGCTGTTGCCTCGGTTCAGAACATTCTCTGGAAAAGCTGCTTGTCTTATGTAACTTCTCTAATCTGGTTCTGTCGTATCTGCTCACACAGATTTGACAGTGTCATGTATTCCGATTAAATCTGACGCTGAAACTCTTTAACCCTGATGTCAATTCAAATAGAGACTGGCTCAATCCTCCCTGCAGCGTTTCAGTAATTGTGATTCATGAAAATGTTCCCTTTTAGCTGTAGAAGTCGCGAAACCGCAAGCGGTTCTAGAGGTTTTTAGGCGGCACAGAGAGAAAGGAGGGAGCTGCTGAGCAGAAACCAGAAGCTGCACCGGCTGACGCAACAAGAACGGCTGCTGAGAACGAAAGCTGGGGCTGTGCGCACAGGGAGATCGATGGCCTGGACGACTCCGACCAAGGCCGGCTCTCACCAGTGTTGGTGTGGAATTAGAATCACCGAGAGGGAAATTTGTCTTCGCAGTATCAGTGCACAGATTATAGAGCTTCTGAAAGAAGCTGCAACTGTCAGACAAATTGTCATGAGGAGAGGCGAAAGGCTGACCTGTTATCAAAACTCAAATGCACAAAGAATCCAAGCAAAACTGAACAAGAAGGGATGAAATATAAAGGCTGGATCTAAGATGAAGTAAACAACGGGGATATAATCAAATGCAAACTCAAACACTTCACAGTTGTGACAGGAATAACATTAAACTGCATATAAAGCTGATGAAAGATCTAAATAATAGAGAAATACACCGGGGTTAAAAATACCACATTACAGCATATAAAATAAGCAGAAAGCAGAGCTAATAAGCAAAGAGGACAAGCCAAAAGTGTATGGAAGAACTGTTTTTATTTGTTTTAAAGAGATTTCAAAGTACAGTTACACAGTAACGGACATGCGGGAGTTTTCAACAACAATTTCTGTAGCAATTTTCCACCCAATGAGAGTTCTGTCCAAAGGATTTCACAGAGAAATAATTTAGTTTTTTAAAGCTTACAGCAGCATGCGCAAATTTTTATGCACTATTCTACTATCCAGTTGAGTTTTACAGCTTTGACCTTTCCGCACAGCGATTATTCCAGATTCTCTGAATCTGTTGATGATGTTATGCACGGTTGATGATGATAACTTAAAAGTCTTTGCTATTTTACGCTGGGTAACACCATTCTGGTATTGCTGCACTATCTTTCTGTGCAACAATGGTGGAATTGGTGATCCTCTTACCATCTTGGCTTCAAAGACACCGACACTCTAAGAAGCTCTTTTTATACCCAATCATGTTGTCAATTGACCTAATTAGTGTTAATTTGTTTCCCAGCTGTTTGTTATATGTTCAATTTCCTTTTTCCAGCCACATATTGCTACTTGTCCCAACTTTTTTGGGATTTATAGACACTGTGAAATTTTGAATCAACATATTTTTCCTTTAAAATGTTACATTTACTCAGATTAAACTTTGATCTGCCATCTATGTTCTATTATGAATAATATGCCATCTCCACATCAAAAAGTTAATTCAGTTTTTATTCACAATTTGCTTAGTGTCCCAACTATTTTGAAATCCGGTTTGTAGATGCAGGTGACCGCTAGAGAACGTCCCGTGTTGATTCAGGTAATCTAAAATATCCCAAAGGGTTGTGCCTTCTTGCACCATTTAATTCCTGCTGTGATGTATTGGCAAGTTTGAAATGCATGAGGGCTACTTCACAACTCTACAAAAACTTTAATTATCTTCCCGATCCATTTCTCTAGAACGGCGTCAAAATGGGGGAGAGGTAGAATCTATGTAGCACTTTTCTGGTCATACTGAACACACACAATCATACACCTTTTCACAGATTGGTAAGTTTCTTACTCAAACCCAAGTTAGTTCTCTGTATCCTCCTCATAATCACCTTTACATTTAGCCCAGTTCTGCGGTTTGCGATGTGTGTAAGCGACTTTGTACCACATCAGGACTGGACCCCGACCCGGCTGTCCTTCCATCAGTGCCACTGTTCAGTCAGACAGATGAGGTCTTTCTCTGAGCATCCGTTCTCTATGACAGAAGGTCAGCAGGGTCGGCTCTCCGAAGCAGGTTAACCACACAGTGCAGAATATCGGGGAGGAAAATTACACAGACTGGCTGTGGAAACCTCCATAGTAAGAATGTGAAAATAAGAGTCGAACTAAAACGGAAATATCCCCTGTAGTTTTATGACTGTTTATTTCTCACTTCCAGTGTATGACTTGTTTTTCTCTAAAATTGCATTCATTTTATTTCAGAAATTTAACTTTCCCCTCAGTCAAATAAAGGCAGGTGATACCAGGAAGTCACAACACATTGAACATTCAGAGTGTCATGACTGGTAGTTTCAGTCAGAGAAACTATAAGTGTTACTATAAATGTTTGCTTGCTTCAGCACATCAGAATCAAAGGATTGGGTCACCAGCAGAACCCAGTAGAACTGGACTGAAAGCTCAGTTTGATCAGCTGCATCAGATTAGGACACATCTAAAGGTTACAGGACTCTGTCCCTGGGGTCCTGTAAAGTTTAAAATACTGTTTTTATTTTGTTTTTTTAGCTTCAATTGTTCTAATTCATGCATAAATGGAAGATATTTGCATTAATAATGCGCTGATTGAATGCTGAGTTTTATACAATGTTGACCTGCCAGCTGTAATTTCAGCCAAATATTGTTTAAGGGCAGTAATGTGAGGAGACATCAGAACAGCTTTCATGGTATTTCTTTCTAACCTTTAAGAACAAATAATCATCTATAGGGATGCACAATATATCCAAGAGTTAATTTGCTTCAGGTAAGCAAATGTATTTATGTTTGTCGGCATGACTTAATATATTTAATTGGATAAACTTAATTTGATTACTTATAGCAAATTAACTTAAATTTTTTTATTTTTCAGTGCACCACGAAACAGCTTCTTGCAGCTCTGTGCTTCTTTTGACACATTTTAAAACGTGCTTCTGCTTCTGAAATTAGCATAACTTCGCATCTTATTCACTCAGTAACTGCAGTCCATGTTGAAGTGTGTTGTTTTTAGGTGGGACCTGGTATAAGCGCTCAGCTACGATGCGTTCGCTGATTGGGAAAATATCCTATTTTTGAATTTCAATCAGGGCCGATCAAGAGGAAAATCAGCCTGCCCTTCAAATCAATATGTTTTCCAAAACATTATCAATGAAGACAAAACTGCTGCTGTTTAACGGAAAGTTTCAGCCTACGATGCGACGCTGAACGCAAACTTTTTAATCTTAGTACCAAGAACCTCCTGATCTGAGAGACACAGGCTGTATTGTTACGCGGTCATATGTCGATGAATAGAAGTGATGTTGCAGTGCAG
Source organism: Poecilia latipinna (assembly GCF_001443285.1). Taxonomy (NCBI): domain Eukaryota; kingdom Metazoa; phylum Chordata; class Actinopteri; order Cyprinodontiformes; family Poeciliidae; genus Poecilia; species Poecilia latipinna. The sequence continues at coordinate 161,807 of NW_015113081.1, read as the reverse complement.
ACCGGTGTTTCACACTGTGAACCCTGTCTGTTCTCACAATCTGCCCCTCTTTCTCTAACACATGCACACTCTGGTGTCATGTGGTCGCGCCGTACTCCTGGCTGCGATGGCGGTTGTATAACGTTTCTCTGCGTCGAGGCGTCTTGGCCCGCTGCGGCCTCAGAGATGGACTTCAGTCCCGTTACATAATGCAGGATTCTCGCCTCTGTTCTGCAGCGTTATTCCTGCACTCAGCAGCCAAGGCATTGTTGCTGTTAGCAGCCTGCGTGCTGCAGATGGGATGCTTTATAAAGCAGCGAGGGACCATATGTTATGAGCTGACTTTATTTTTAGAGTAATGAGATGATAAGGTCACGGCAGATGGTAGATGTGTTGTCGGGTTTTTTCCTTCTAGTTTTAAGACTTTATTTTCTTTGTTTACTTCCTGTTTATCCTGTTCTGCTGTGGCAAAAAATACGGATTAATAACTTCTTTTTTTTTTACTTTTTAAATGAACATTTGTATCTCTTGGAGTATTATAATAAAAACCACACTGTAAGTCTCAACAGCTGGGTTAGTTTTCTGGGTTAGAGGTCACTTCTGTAGCAAAAAGTTTCAGTTTTAAAAGTTTTGTTCTTCCTCTGATTTTTGCTTTTTAATTCCTCACTGACTGTCATGATCCGTGTTTTTTCTGTATTATTGTTTTGAGATTTTCTGTGTTTAGTCCTGTTTCCCTGAGTCTCTGTGTTGTCCTGTTAGCCCTTGATTGTTCCCAGGTGTGTCTCGTTCCCTCGATTTGGTTTCATGATACCTTTTTTGTTGTTTTCTCCCGACAGAACCGAGTTCAAGGCGTACAAAGACGTGAAGCCAGTGAAGATGATTCGGGCCAAGTCCCAGTACCTGCCTCCAGATGAAAAGACGAGCTTAGAGACCAGCTACAGCGCCAACTTCAAAGCGCTGGCTCCGCTGCAGCCCACGGACAACAAGGCCCAGGAGAGGAGGAGGATACGCAGTTTGTACAGCGAGCCTTACATCGAACCCAGCAAACAGGTGAGAACAAACTCACCTGACTGCGTAGCGTAGTTCTGAATCAGCAAGAGTGATTTTCAGTGAAACCCTTGCCTGTCTCACCTTCACGTTTTGCTCGTTTCCTGGTGGATCTGTCCAAATAAAGAACTAACTTGCATCAGAGCTGGAGACGAAAACCTCTCCGCTATGCAGTGTTTTTCCAAAGCATTCGTATTTTTCACGTTTTTAAGTTTGTCGCTAAAAGAAATGAATGAATCACATGATGCATTAAAATGAGTTTGATTGTTTCCAATCTGGGGTTTAATAGTTTTTGAAGGGCAATTTGGTTTACAGACATCATAATCTGATTTATTTATGGTTTCGGTTGTGTGTGCTTTTTATTTCCCTTTTATTTATTGCTTTAGGTTGTTTTTTTTTTGGGGGGGGGTATTTCAGGTTTTTTTTTTTTGCAAAATTCAAGTGTATTGTTCTTTCAGAGAGCAGAATTTCATTAGTATGCCATTATCAATAAATTACTTAAAAATAGTCTCAAAACAACAATATAATTGTTAATTACAGTTATTGCTGGGACAATTTATCGTCCAGCAAATTTTGTCATGGGGACAAATTCATTTAGACTCACACATTTTGCTACGGTGCAACCACAAACTTCAGTTTATCTTGTTGGAGTTTTATGGAAGATCAACATAATCTAATAGAAAACTTGTGGCTATCAGCGTGTTTATTCTTATTACAAACAAAACATCTGAAAAGTGTGGCATGCACATGCTACTACTCTATAACACAAAAGCCCAATAAAATGACATTTGTGGTTGGAACGTGACGAAATGAAACAATTTGAAAGCTGCACATGCATTTGTAGGGCACTTTATGGACTTGTGTTGTGTTGAAACGTTTATAATAATAATAAATAATCAAACATGGGGCCTGTTTCAGCTCAGGAATCACCTGTTTGCTGTCTGACATCCTTAGGTTGACAGGTATAGTGTCCCGCGCTCTAAACCTAAAAAGCCTGGAGCCGCAGCAGCAGGCCAGGGTAAACCGGTGAGGAAAGCCAAAGATAAGCAGAGCGCCGCGCTGAAGGGCTCCAAGAAGACGACCTCGGAGAACCAGCCTGAGAACCGGCCGGCGGTCAGGGACAAGGAGAAAAGTAAAGAGATCAACAACAAACTGGCTGAGGCAAAAGAGTAAAAATCATTTAGCACTACTTCTCCTTTTTTTCTCCTTTCTTTCTTTTTGTGGGATACAAACCCAGAGGCTGCAAAATTGGTTCCAAGTTCTTGTCTTTGTTTTCGTCCTTCTCTAGCTGCTTCCTTCTTCTTCTTCTCCTCTGTCCTCTCACTACCTCCTGGCTACATTTCTACTCCAGTAACATGTCAGGGTGTGAACATGACATGCCATTGCTCTTCCTGTCTCACTCTATACTAGATCGCTATAGTAACGAGTGGGCGGAAGCATCCTCTTTCCCGTCTCCGCCATTTGATGCCACCCACCTCCCCCCACTCTGCTCGCCTCCATCTCCAGGTTGCCATGGCTACTCGGCTGCCCGGCCAACCAATGGATGACTTTTGTTGCATGGGCCCATTTACAAGCACGTCTGAAGGGTTGGCTTTGATCAGCTGAGCAGATTGCTTTGTAGAGTTTATCAAGGATTTATCTATATTTTTTTTTCCTTTCTTTTTGTTTTTTGTTGTTTTTTTTGAGGGAGGAAGGCTTGAAGAAAAAGTGACTCATATTGGCTCTTTTGAAAAAAAAATTATTATTTTTTCTTTTTTTGAAGATGCAAACTGGAAAATCTTTGATAAATGTCCAGCTTGGTTATTCATGATGTGTGCGTGTGATCCACAGCTTGTTCTGTACTCGCTCTGTTTGCCTTTCTGTCACTGTCTCTGAAAGTGTGTTTGGCATTTACCATCTCTGCTTTGGTAAATGTGAAAAATGTGAAAAGAAAAAAAAAAATGTCATTTTCAGATCGAAAATGTCTTTGATTCATCTGCAGATCCTGTTCTCCCATTCAGCATCTGCTCCTTTCATGTGAGCCTCATTCATACCGCAGTTTGTCCTGAAAGCGACGGTTAGGTTACATTAAACCGATTATGCATTAAGGCCTAGTCTGTCAGAGAACAGAGGAGGATTCCCTATGAATTACATAATGCTGTAATGCAAGCGTAACCCTTTTAAACCGCAGTACTATCATTTCTCATAATAAGGGTTAGGGAGGGAGGCACTCAGAGGAGCTGGGAACTGTTCGTGTTTGTTTCCTGTGTGTCTGTCGCACAACGTTCTCAGCTTTCAGCCTGACTGCTCTTAACTCAGTGGAATCACCTCCAACACTCTCTTTATTAGCAAGGCTCCTCCGTCTGAGAAGCCACAGTGATGCGACTGTGTGAACGCAGAGACACACGCCTCCCTGTACGGCCTCTTTTGTTATGCACTGATGTTATTTCACTGACTTGGGACGACAAGAAACAGATCATAATTCAGCTTTTAGATTATTCATTCACGGATGCACAGTGACAGAGATGTCTGTTTTCCATCTACTTCAGATATTAGGGATGGGGTGGTTTTGTTGGTTTTAAATGCTAATTATGAAAACAAACACCGCTAGTAAAAAAAAAAAACTGGGATTTTCTACACCACAGCATATTTTTTGTTACTTTGTCCTTACAGCTCTGTTCACAATAGTCAGCGAAGATAGTCATATTTATTTTTTAGGACTCAATTAAAGTTTCTAATTGAGTTAATTGCAGGGTCTGTAATTACTTAACCGCAATTATTCCCATTTTAATCAAAATCTAAATATCAAGTAAACAAGCAACATTATTAATTTAAAAAAAATATATTTTCTGAATAAATAGAGGTCAACATCAAAGATATGTATTGTTTTTAATCTATTGCTTGTGCGTCAGATTTACTGGCATGTCAGAAACAAGTGAGTACAAAGGTTCCTGTCGCAATTTTTGTATGTAAAATTTGATTTTTTGGTGTTAAAATCGATATTGTTAACTAACTAAAGTAACAGGTTAAAGTCCAGGAGCTAATCAAAACTGCTACTATTTTTGCTAATGCTAAAATGTGCTTTATTTAAAAAATATATATTCAGCAACTTTCACAATATGTTAGAGATGCTGGTGAGCGTAATCAGATAATTTTTAACAGTGATACAAAGTCCTGCTTACTTCTGCTTAATGAGCACACCATGCTAAATGCTAGCAGGTCACATAGACAACAAATGTTTGGTTTGGACTCTGAGTAAAATAAAACACTAAGCTGGCTATTTCCAGTTACACTGGTGTGTTAAAAATGACATTAGGGAAGAACTGAGATGTATCAAGTTTTGCAAAAGAAAGCAGTAATTTTTATGACATGTCATCTAGACTGAGAGATCAAGAGTTTCAGCAGATAACAGGAAGGCTTGTTGGAGCTCAGCACAGTTGCTCTGTTTTCCTGCTGCTGGATTTGGAAATGGCAGCCTTTCAGAAATCTCAGAGACAACCATCCACATCCTGTAGCATAATGCAGCTTTAGCTATGCTAGCCTCACTCTCTGTGCCGATCGCTAAAGACAGAACAAATGGTAAAACCTACAATCATTTTTACCTTGTTCTTAGCTAATAGTAAAAGCCTGATGTACAGGAACTGCTCTTTCACACAGCAGGGTTGCTCCTGGTGTAAATAATTAATGACACCCTACAGCTAGAGGGCTAGAAAAATACATTAATAATGGTATTCTTTTATCCTCTTATATTGTATTTTTAAGAGAAAATCAGCATCGGCACGTCTGAGATCTACAAACACAGAAGGTTGAGCATTTATGAAAGCCTGTTTTTGCCACGAAAGGAAAAATAACAGCCCGTAAATATGGATGAAAATTTGTTTTTGACTGAAAGTAGAAATGACCTTCAAAGTCAGAATTAACTTTTTCTGTCTCATTATTAGTTTTATAACTAAAACTTTCTATCTCATGATTATGACTTTGAAAGTAGAAATTATGACTTCCTACCTTATAATTAGGACTTTTTTTCCCAAAAGTATGACTTTAACTCTCGTAGTTACGACTTCCTGTTGGACTTGTATACTTTCAATCATGGCACAAATGGGCTTCCATAAACATTGGTCCAAAGAACTGATCGGCGCAAAACTTTATCAGTGTTAGGATCCGTGTTGTAACCTGACACTCAAACTAGCAAAGTAATTGCTAGTTTAGCTATCATTTCTATACCTGTTCTTATTCGTGGTACAATCACAAATTGTGTCTTCTTGCAACTGAGTTACACAGCTGGTAAAATAAATTATAAATGTCTTGATAACGGATGGATGTTTCTAAGCTCAGACTGTAAAAAAAAAAAAAAAAAGTCAAACAATCCCAGACGTCTTTGTCAGGATACAACACTGCATCCCGTTCTTGGGTCCGTCAGAGCCGTAAAGCCTTGTTCTGTGTCGCGCCGCCGCCGTTTTGTCTGCAGCTCAACATCTCCTTCATTCAGAATGGCTGAAAGTTGTGACTCCTCGCTTCGTCTCCTCGGCAACCATCACCACCGCACACATTCAAGCTGAACACCAACCCCATCTGGGACATGGGCCCGACTCATTAGCATTTTGCAGCCTTTGATTGGTGTTTGGGGGGGGTGGAGGGGGGGTGCAGAGGGGGGGGGGGCAGCGGGGTGGAGAGGGGGGCACCTTGTCTTGTAAATGTAAATTATTACACCACACACTCGGTGCTATCTATATGTATTTATTAGACAAAAATAAGGATAGAAAGTATGCTAAAGAAAGCTATGTCTTGGACAAAAAAAAAGAAAAAAACTGTGACGTGCTTGTGTTTTATCTGCTTGGTCTTATTTAATGAAACATTCTAAAAAAATGCAAAAAAAAAAAAAAAGCAGAAAAAGCAGTGTGTTCTTTGCTTCTTTTCGTTAAGAGGAATGGTTAAAGGTTAGTTGGTTGCAGGTGTCTGTCAGCATTTCCCCTGTCCCAGTCTGTGTCTGTGTGACAGACGACATTGTATCGGCTCTATCCACATGGAAGAGAACGTAGCTTTCACATCCCCCCAACCCCCCTTAACCTTTGACCCCTCCGCTACGCTTAGCGCTAAGAGTCGCGCCGCATTCTGGCATGAGCCGAAGCTGCTGCTGCTTCTTTTTTCCCGACACGCGCATGTTTCTCTGATGGTGTGGGGACTGAAGAATATATTATTCTCACATCACTTCCCAATATATTCCAAGAACTCATCGGGTTTACGGAGCGACATGCGCGTGAGAAAAGAAGACGCTCATTCCAGAATAAACATGTCATGTGCTTCAAACAACCAAAAACACAGATGTGTGATAGACTTACCTCTCTCCTACATGTCATTTCTAACTATTACTATTGTTTTTACTATTATTAGATGATGCTGTGTCCAGTTTGTTCTGTGCTAATGAGTGACATTCTGATTCATTTGAAGGGTTGTGCTAAAACAGTACCACTACATACAACTCTGCCAGCCAATCCGAGATATTGGCTGGGTGCAGACCCTAAAGCAACACCTGTGGGGCTGTGCACTACCCGATCCCAGGTAAACCCAACGCCAGGAGCAAACGAAAGCCAAACGCAGCCAGAAAATGCCTCTCATTCTCATTCATACCTGCTCATGGAGTCGTGATCCGCTTTTGTTTTGGTTTTTTTGTTTGTTTTTTTTCCGATTACAGTTGCACAGTTTTCAGATTTTTTTTCTTCTTCTTTATTACTATTATTATTGTTGTTATTCAGACCAAATCACCACATTCTTTGCTCGACTCCCCTCCGTGTTTCTCTTCCATATGGACGCTAGAGTGGGAGGGGAGGGTGAGACGGAGGCCGTGTCTCACATCCCGCCCGCAGCTTCCCTTAAGGAGGCCTGAGGTGTAGTCCAGCCATCTCCAACCATTCCTGAACCAGCTGTTGTAATGCATCCGGCCTCCATGGTTTCTGGAAACTGCATGACTGGATCTGTTTCATTTGAAGAAGCAGCCCGCTCATGTAGTGCCTTGCGAAAGTAACTCTGTCCCCACGGCCCGCAAACTTCAGTGCATTTTATTGGGATTCTTTGCAATAAACCAACACCAAGTGGCAAGTGGCTGTGAAGTGGGAAATGTGACACGGTTTTCAACTTATCTGAAAAGTGTGGTGTGCTTTTTTTTTATCCGATGACCCTAAATAAGATCCAGTAGTACTAAGTGACTTCAGAAGTCACCAAATGAGTAAAGAGTGGATAATTTGAAATCAGTATAAGTGATGATCTTCCCTTAATTTAACGATGTGAAAGTAACTTCTGCAGATAAACACTGAATTTACATTAAACGTGTTTAACGTCTTTAAATCAGACATTCCTCAGAAAACATTAGAGACCAAACAACAGCAACAAGCCCGACACACAGCGTGAGTTACAATAGACTGAGTTAGCTTAAAACCGGGGAGTTTTTTTATTTTTATTTTTTTTGACTCAATTGAAGAAATATTTTGTCTCTTCTCAGCAATTAAAACAAGATTTAGGTCAGTCTTCATTTGAAAACACTGGCTGTATTTAGTCAAGTTTTAATATAGCAGTAAGAAACAGATTTGGGTGAACAGAGGTGTACTGTTTAGAGCATAGGTCGATTAGCAGTAGTAGTGGTTACCATGACAACAGAAGAAAACCAGAAAGGTTGGGCAAGACCGTCTAAAAGTTTTCTAAGTAGATTTCAACTTAAAAGCCAAAGTTTAGTCCTAATTTATTTCTTGAGCACCCTTGGTTTAAAGCATATTCGCGACTTAAACTGACTTAGTCAAAGTCCAAAGCTACATTTCTTTATTAATATTATTTATAATTTGGCAGTCGCAGATAGTTGCTCTCTGTCGAATGTAGCTGATCTTGAGCTATCTTGAAAACGAGCGCTAGAATAAAAATCTGTGTAAACCGTGTATCATTTCCCATCCGCTTTACGCACAACTTCAGTTTTGGTGTTGCACACAGAATCCTGATAAAAAATAAATAAATAAAAAAACAAACATGAAGTTTGAAACATGACAGAGTGTCAACCAGCCAATGCGGGTGTCAACACGTTTGCAAGGTATTGCATGAGGCGGGTCTCTCATGTGCTCTGCTCACATGATGAACTCTCTCTCTCTCTACCGTTAGGCCAAAAAGTGAAAGTTTCATTTTTCTTCTGCACTTTTACCCTCGTTTGCATTCGAATGTGTTTTCTGACGCATGCCGCCACTGTTTTCTGTTGGACCTGCAATCTGAGTTTCACTCCCACGTAGAGGCCTAGGCCTTGACCTCTGTCTGAGCATGGAAATAAGATGGGGGGTGAGTGTGAATGGAATGAGGGAAGCAGCGCCTCCTCGGAAAGACACATGTCAGAGGAAATTGTAAGTGCATGCTAACGATCTAATTGTTCCTTCTGATTTGTTTTAAGTGAGATTTTCTTTTTCTTGTTTTGTTTTTTTTCATTGTCGCACTGCATTTTTTTTTTTTTTTTAGCTACCGTGAGACCCTCATTCCTCAAATGACAGCTTGGAAAGCGATTGGATGAAACAGCAGATTGAAATCTGAGTATCTGTCAGTTTTTAAAGGAATAAATTGAGATGTTTTTTTTTAACATTTGTATTATTAAAAAAAAAGCCCATTGTTAGCTTTATTCCCCAGTAATGAGCGGTCTCAGGGTGCTTAGCTCAACACGACGACTTTGTGTTTTTGTCCAACGTAAATCCCTTATCCTCTGTCTCTTTTTGTCTCTGTCTGGTATCTTAAAAAAAAAAAAAAAAAAAATCTGCTGCCTCCTAGAGATTCTAAAGACGAGGTTCTCCGACCCAGTCATCATCATTCCCAGGGTGCTGCTGGAGGAGGAACACAGCCACTGCTGGAGGGAGGCGAGCCTCGGAGGAGCAGCGGCGGCGTTCGCTTTGCCCTAGACGTGACCCAGACCGAGTAGTTCGGCTCCCGCGGACAGAGGCGGACTGCAGCGTCGCTCTGCTGTGTATATATCTAGAGTTTGAAGTTGGATTAGTTCAGGAGGCAAACCCAACAACAGGAGTCACAAAAGAAAGAAGAAAAACTCTCCACCCTCCAGGAGGATAAGCGGGTCGTTGGAGAAGCGTTGGCGCATGTTCGACCGCGGCCTCCGGATCCGACGTCCTCGGCCCTGTTGACCCCCCCGTGGCATTACGACACAAGGTGCTACATCATTTTCTGGTCTCGTCCATCCTGTCTGAAGAGCACACGTCACCATTGTTAGTAGTCACGTCACACCGAGAAGTGCTTAATAATCCCACAATAAAAAATAAGAAAAACTGTACCACACATCGATCACTTTTAGTCGGAATAAATCAGTAAAACTTGCCTTACTGTAGTGAGGCTGTTGTTCTTTTCTTTGTCATTATTATTATTGTTTTGAGGCTGAGAACAGGAAAAGCGTCACAGAGGGAACGGCTTACAGCCACGGTAGAGATTTTAATGGCTTTTTCAAAACATCAAAGTTTTTCGTTGTAGTGAATAAGCTGACAGAGAGCCTGCAAAAGTCAGACCTCGTCTTCTTTTTAATTTTCCATGTTCTTATATGCATAGATTTTTACAAAGTGACGTTTTTCTCTCTCATACTTTTATTTCCCCTTCATATCCTGTTTAAGACATGATTTTCCTGCATGTTTCACTTAGAGGTTCGTTTTGCAGAACAGAACGAGGACAGACTGAATCCTGAGGGGTGTCAGTGCATTAATCAGCATGCAGAATGGGAACAGGTGATTGGACAGCAGAAGTCACGGTGATGCAAGGAATAACATGAATATCACCTCTGGCTTGGGGACACTTTTACATAAACTGCTCAGTGCATTTAATCTGGGAGGAAAACATTAATTACCGCTGCCAAAACCCGAGGTGCATCTCTGAATCAGAAGTCAACCTGACTTTCTTCACGGTGCTTCTGACCCATTTAGAATATCCTGCAAGGTCACAGGCTGACCCAGTGTATGCACACACAGCGAAGCTGAGCTCCCTGTCTGGGTCGGTCTGTGTTGTGCTCTTGTCTCTGATGAACACTTGGGGACGGGGTGGAGCTCCATGTGTCAGTCTCAATCAGCCAGTCAGCCATCTTCATGATGAGACGCTCATTTATAATTCATAACCCCAAAGCTAAGGTTTGAAATTGCCACGTTGTTGCTATTGTTATGACTCCACAACATGAAGACTACGAGCTCAGTCTTTATTTGAAATGCATCAATCTGCAGCATTTTCTTTGATTTTTCTGTTTAATAAAACACACACACACACATACATAGGTACAGCACTTATGCTTCAATGCAATGCCAGTTTAGGGTTTCATCATTTTTTGTTTAATTTAAAGTTAATGTCGCTATCGCAGTTAAATTCTCTTTGATTTGTTTCAGTGCCTAGAAAAAGCTCTGAAACCTGGAAGTGAGGCAGAAATCCATATTTGGCACAAAGTTTACAGCCTTGACATGTTGCTACATTGAAAGCATATTTATCGCTTAGCATTTATTAAATTAAATTAAACAAAGCAGCATCTCTGGCCTTTAGATTATACAATATATTTCTTACATTGGCAGTAAGGATTCAGAGGAATATTTATATCTTTATAGTATATTTAATATATTAATATTCAATATCTTATGTTAGAAAGTAATATAATGTTCTGTTTTATTTGCATTTGAGTTCATGGCATCAGGAGATACACTGGAATCAGGCGGATTAGATCATTTTAGTAAAAATTGCTGCAGATAAGTGACTCCTGACAGATTTACACTGAAGCCTTTGAGTTGGAGTTGAGTTGTAAAGATTTCAACCTGGTGTGAATAGGTGACTTGAGGGAACCCAAAGCTAAGATAAGATGGTGAAGCCGAAACAAATGGTGGGTGATGACGATTTTTACAACTTGAACTGATATGAATTTGGTTAATGTTCTGTTTAAAATGCTAAGCTGTATTCTGATTTTATCAAGTTAAGCAGATGAGTGATTTGCCTCCACTTGTTTCACACTCAGTCTGAATCCATGCTACTTTAGCTTATCCATGCTACTTTAGCTTAACCTATACTTCTTTAGCTTACCTATGCTACTTTAGCTTACTTATGCTACTTTAGCTTACCGATGCTGCTTCAGCTTACCCATACTACTTTAGCTTACCTATGCTACATTAGCTTACTTATGCTACGTTAGCTTACCGATACTACGTTAGCTTACCTATACTGCTCTAGCTTACCCATGCCACTTTAGCTTACCTGAAGCATTTCTGTCTTTCTGACTCCCAGTCCGTTGCAGTTTTTATTACTTCTTCTCTCTGGTGTTGACTGGAATCAAGGTGAAGGCATAGACTGTACCGCGAGTTCAGGCACGGTGGCGCTAATTGGTAGGATTTGGCTGATTGTAAATCTCTGTGCCTGTTGATGAGTTTTGAGGAGGAAAACAACTTCCACCGTTACAGTATAATAATAAACAGCTTTGAAGCAAGAGATTAATTAGAAGTGTAAATAAAGGGCACAAAACATCAAGAAAAATTATTTGTGGTGTCACCAGAGATATGTGCCCATGGAAGCTTGTCTTTAGTATAGATTTTGATAAGAACAGCAAATAAAACATAAAAAATGATCATGGAATATGTTGTATAGGTGGGAAAATCTTTCTAAAGTATCAGGTGGATTTTAGAGGGAAAAATATCTGGCCTGTAACTTTAAGTCCCTGCAGCTCTGTGGCCGAGCAGGTCAATAAAACCACAGAGGAGATGTTTAAAAAGAAATGGCCTGTATGAGAGAAAATCCCCATGCAGGCGCATATACAGCCACGCTCAATGAAAACCTGATGAATGTGTCTCTGACACTACACTGGATGTATAGAGGCAGACTGGAGGCGGGGAGGCAGGAAAACAGGAAGAAGAGCGCAGAACTGGGTCATGTTGCAGCTCTTACAGAGCAAGCTGCCTTTCACTACATACAGAATTAGCCTTGTTCCTTCAGCGCACCCTGCTGTTCCCAAGGGCCGCACGGAGAAACGCAGCGAATCCTCCCAGGACAGCTGTTTTCCGTCTTCCACATGGGGATTTCTGATTGTCCTCTTTGGTGTATGAGGATTATAAATAATTTAAATATTAAATATTTGCTGTTTTCAAAATCCCTGAAGCGTATCCAAGCCACAGACATGAAGAAAGAAAAGGGAATCTGCAGCACATTTAAACATAACGAGCAATAAAGGCACATTTCCGCCAATTTTCGGCACTCATTCCCTGCTCTTCAGCCTACATCTACTGGTTAAGGCCGTCTCCCTCTTTCCCTGTTCTGAGTTGTTGCCATGGAGATTGGTTGCCAGGTTTTTGAGAGGAAGGCTGAATGGGTTAATGTGGAGGTGGGGCATTTGCAGTCCTCCAGATGGTAAAAAAGAAAAAAAAAGTCCTTCTCCAGGGGCCTCCCCTTCACGGAGAAAGCCTCTATTATTTAGTATTCAGCCCATCAACCGTCGATCCAGGAGCCGCATTTATGACCTGGCAGTCAACAATGAGGGATTATGGGAAGTGTGCCTGGAGAGACGCTGGGTCTTCCTCATAATCTCTGCTTGACATCTCTTCTCGGCAAATGATCCGATTAACCGAGATGTAGGAACTACAAAGTTCACGTGACCAATTAATCGGACGTGCAGAATGATTTGATTTTATTGCAACACCTCGAGAAGCATAGGTTAATATTAATATATATATATTTTTTTTTGCAAGTTTCTTTTTATGTCATTAGCATAGTTGAATATGAATGTAGCAGATTCGGTAAAGAATATAATTTAATTAGAAGCGCTCATATTTAATTAACAAGCATGCAGCGTTATATTTTCTATGCCGATAATTTTTCAGTCTTGATTCCAATCCTGTTTAGGACAAAAATTAACTTTAATAAAGTCATAGGCTGGATTTAAATATTTTTCAAATTCAATCACAGTTTCTATTTTTAAATAATCAATATTTCAAACATAATTTCTTGTCCTAGCTTGAATATATTTAGTCCGGCGAAGGTGACTAAAAATAGGTTCCAATGCAAAGTGAGCTCAGACATAAATACCAACACTGACCCCTAGCGGCAGGTTTCTGTAAATGCTACGCGTGTTTTTCTGCTGCTTCTCCAGTGGCGTTCAAAGTCAGTTTACAAGCGCCGGTATCCTGCGTGTTTCAGCTATTATACTGGCTCAACACACCTGAAGCTAATGGTGATTAATTAGCGGGATTCTGTGGAACTAAAACCGGGAGGACCGTGGTTCTTGAGGACTGGAGCTGGACTCCCATGCTAAGTGTTAAAAACAAGGTAGGTGAAGTTTTCCTCTTTGGGTTTGGCGTTGAAGTTGTAGTGTCCGATGCGGTTCCTCTGACAGTAAAACAGGCAGACGAATCCCACGATGAAGCAGAGACACACGCCGACTCCAAGACAGGAGAGGCCGACGATGTGGATGGTGTTGAGCTTCTCCTCCAGGGACTCTGGAATAATGTTTACATCGACACGATTCAATGGAAGGTACGCCGGTGTTTTAGGGCCATCATAGAGAGAAAAAAGGAGTAAATTTTCGCCCAAATTTTTTTCAATTAATTTCAGAAATTTTCTAGTACAAAAATGTAAAATTACTGTTTCAAAAGTCTTTTTTTTTTTTTACTTTTAAAACTCAGAAATGTCCAGGTTTNTTTTATTTCTTCTCACAGTCTTTTGACTTTAGGTGCTCAGTAATGTTCCAGTTTTTTTTTTCTAGAAAATTTTTTAGGTTAATTTTAAAAATTCTGAGTTTTGTGGCAAATATTTACTACTTTTTTCTATATATTAGAGGGGCCAAATACACCGTTTAGTTGTAGAAAAGGGAGCTAGCAGTATGATTTCACACTGAAAAATTACTCTCAGCATGTTGAACGACAAGTAGATTATTCTACAGTCAGAGAAGACAAATTTATATGAAGCTTTTCTGCGCAGCTGTATAAGAGGTAACAATATATGGTGGCTGTTTAACGTACCAACATTGTTTCATTAAATATAAAAGTATTCACCTTCACTTAATCTAAGTATAGGCCCAGATGATCCAACACTTGTTCCAATCGTGTTTCCAGTCCGAGCTGTTCTTTGTGAACATTCCTACAAGAAAGCATGAGATTACGGCGTGGCCTTTGAATACCCCATATTCTGCTGCGTGGCACGCTTCAGTCCAAGCCAGCAGTGATTAGTATCATGTTGGGGCCCAGAAGACTGTATCTTATGAAAGCAAATCAATAGGCGGCACTCACTGGAACGCAGGTATCGGATCCAACCTGGACGCAGATCTGGACCTGGCAGTGCAGGTAGATCACGTTCAGGTTAACGAAGGAGAAGATCTGCACGGACACCCGGGAGGTGGTGGAGTTGCCGTTCGTCAGCACTTTGGTGTAAGCGTTCAGAGGACAGCTGTGGAGACGCAGGGCAAGGAGACCCATGAACTTTGGCTGCACAGGAATGATTTTCACTGGGATATTTGATCTGGACTATATGGTTTAGTTTACCTTGCAACATGAGCACTCATTAAAAAACTAGGCTGTCAGTTCTGTTGCTCGTTGCTCGTTTACCCACACAGTCCCTGGGTAAATGATGCATAAGCTGAGCGAGCACCGTAACACTGATCAGTGATTCTTGGAAAAAGTAAGCTTTTATAAAAAAGCCTCTTTTTATAAAATAAGAAAATGTTTTAAAATCTTAGTTCTTTTGTGATTTTTTTAAAAATTTGTTTTCTTCTCTTTGCAGAATGGACTTTATTGACGAGTGGCAGTGTGATTGGTTGTGTGTGGGGTGGCAGAAGAATAGTCTCACCCAGTGTGCAATTAAAAACTAGAACTGCCATGGTATGTGATGGACAGTTTTCGGCCGCAAATGCCAACATTTTGTTAATTTTGCATTTAATATCAAATTCGTGAAATTTAGGGAGTTGAGGCCAATTTTCTATTTTGTTTTAACTGTCAATGGGGTAAAATGGATATAATGGAACTGCCCCATACATTAAGCAATTTGAAAACACAACATTGTGGACATGCAACAAGTAGGAGTTTGCCTAATAGTTGCTTTTTCTTTTTTTTTTCTTTTTTTTTTTTGGCAAATTATTAGAGTTATACAAAAAAAAATAATTTGCTTTTGGATATAATTACCAAAACCTTAAGTAAAATCTAACTTATGTATTTGAATAAAATGACATCTACATAGACCATGAGCTGTAATAATAGAGGTAAGTAAAGGTAGCATTAGTACTTAAAGATACGGAACAATTAGATGCTCTCCAACACGTGGATGGAGCAGTGATTGTGCAGCAGCAGACCTGTTCTCCAGGAAGGCGTAGCTGTAGGGGTCGGCCGGGTTCTGGGTGGGAGTGGCCCAGCATTTGCTGATGACCACTTTCATTTGTTCCGAGGTGCTGTTCAGGCTGACCTCCATCACCACGGCCTGCTCCGGGGACAGGCTGTAGTTGTGGGGCAACGGCGCGGTGCCGTTCATCAGCTGCACCATCACCTGGAACGACCCCAGACCCGTGATCACATCTTTGATCATGTTGTACCTGGAGACGAACGGGAGACGCAGCTGGAATGATTTCACTTCTTACTGCAAGCAGTTATTTCACAAAGAGTTTAACACTTTTGAGAGACGACTTGATGCTGTTGTTTGTCAAAGGAGAAATGAAATAAGTCTGCGCATATTTAGAGCTAGGAAGATAAGTTGAACACAAAATCTGCAAACTGGAGGAATAAGTTTAACACACACTCCTCTATTATCTGAGTAGTGATAAATATATTTGTTTTCCATTTGTTAAAATAAAAAAAAACAACACTTTTTTGCAATTAAATTAAAAGCCACTAACCACTTTTGAGCAAATTTTCAAATAAGACATTGAACCTGAAGAGGGCGCTGTTGGCAATATTGTTAAACATGACCTACAGACCCAGACGGCCTAAATCTCACACCTTTCATGGTTGAGACTTTCAGGCAAGAGCAGTCTTTTATTTATTTTTTTCATAATAAACATCTTTTTAATTCTTCCAAGTAGTTCTTTGGCAACAGTGCAAATATTGCATTAAATTACAGTTTATAAAACTGTTCAAATGAAATATTTTATGCACTCTTGAAAAGATGTACATCTTTATATAAACAGTCATATTCAATAAGTCATAATGTGTTCTGATGAGGCTTGTTTGTCAGATTTAAAATATCCTGTGAAAATCAAATGTAAGCAGATATTAAATATGCTTTTCATTAAGTCCACATTAATGTATTGCATTATTAATCAGATGTAATATTCTCATTTTAAATGGTGTTTTCTTTAGCTGTAAGCAGAAAATTATGATTAACAGAAATAAATGCTTGAAAACATCATGTGTGAAATTAATTTGTTTCACTTTGTGAACTTAGTTCTTCAAATAAACGTCTTAAAATTCTCATTTATGAACATGAATGCATATATTTCATATCGACAAGCAGTGAAGTTGTCTCTTAGACTAAAAAGACTTGCTATGTATTACTATCTATCACACCAGTGGTGTCAAGAGGAAATATACATATCCCATACTTACTAAGACAACAGAAACTTTTGCCATATTTGTGATTTTAGCTAGCTTGAAAGCAAGTACCACCATTCCCCTCCAACTAATGGACGCATGATCACCAACACTGTCACTGGATCCTGAACTTCCTTACTGAGAGATTCCAGTCTGTCAGTATCTGAAATATGATCTCCAACTCTATCCAGCTACATGATGGGACTCCTCAGGGCTGTGTGCTCAGTCCCTTGCTTTTCACACTGAGGAAAAATCTGATCACAAAATTGTACAGATGTTATCAAAGTATTGGGTATTCTTCATTTAATTTCCATTTGGTACTTTTGAATAATCACTGTATAGAGAATACATTAGACACCTACAGGACTAGTGCAGATAATGTGGTCAATGTGTACAACACAGAAATGATGATCATCAATGCATCCACTCCTTAGCACACATGTAGAGAAGATGGTGCCTTGCACTTAAATTCCTCTGGGTTCAGATCACATTACCTCACCACTGTGTTTATGAAATACACCCAGCGGAGACTAGACATTCTGAGGAAACTGAAACATTATTTCCCATCACTACCTTCTCAACTACAGCTGGGGTTGAATGTGTTGACATATTGTATCTTGGGCTGGTACTCCAACTACAATGTAGCAGACGAGAAGGCCCTACAGACAGTGAGGACAGCTAACTGGATCATTAGTACTCTCTCTCCAGGATGTTTCAGAGCTCCTTCACAAGAGGTCACTGAACATCATCAGCAATGCTACAATATCATTGATGGTACAAGATGTTATTTTATATATTTAATCTAAATTATTTCATGAGTCACTGTTTCCCCCCTTAATCTGTCAAGAACTGTTGGCTCATTTTATTGACGCTTTACAATGAATTGTAGTTTTAGTAAAGCAAGCATGACTTTAATATCAATCATACCCCATGGAGCCAAAGTCTGCAGAAATCAACATGCTCGTCAAGTAGGTACACATGATGGGGACTTCCAGCCTGATTCTTGGAACCTCTACTGCGCCACCTTCGGCTGTGTACGGATCCATGCTGTTGAACAACTTCACAGATGCTGTGTACGTAGTTTCATTCTGGAAGGAAAATTAAAGACAACAGAAGGGATGTCCTTAGAGTTCGTGCATTCTGGTTTATGAGAACAATGAAAATGACCATCGCTGGCCAAGTGTTCAGGTCGCTGAGACTTACATGCACGAGCCTGGTGCCGCACTCGTTCCACGCCACGGTCATCTGAACGTGGGAGGCATTGCCTCCATTGACTCCACACTCCGGCATGCCCAAGTACAGAGCACCCTCTGGGATTTTTGCACTCGCCAGAAAAGCTTTCGCAAGAGTGACAGTAATGGCAGCCACTCTGCAGTGGACCGAAAGGGCTCCTGACAAAGAGGAATTGGTGGCTGATCTTAGAGCAGAAGATGGGGTTGTAGAAGTGATCCTTGGGGTAGTGATTGTTGTTGGAACAACAGAAGGCGCTACTTGGCTAGAAGAAGTTGTTGAGTGTGTAGTATTGATCTCAGAGACAGTAATGGTTGTTGTTCTGGGAGCAGCAGTCGTTATCAGATTAGTAGGAAGGATCGCTGGGATGGAAGTAGTTCTTAAGGTGTTGGCCAGAGCTGCAGAGCGGCTTGTCGGAGCATTAATGACCACTGTTGGTGAATTATTGCTTGTTTGAGTACTACCGGTAATTACAGGGGCAATGTAGAGTGTTGCTGAAGTAGCGGTAGTCGGTGGGATATTATTATTATTAGCCGTAGCTGTAGGGATACCAAATCTAAAGTGAGGACCGTTTGCACTGGTTCCCATTATAGGATTGTTAGTTTGATCGAAAGTTGGGACAGGTGGAGTAGGACTTATTGTAGAAACTTCTGGTGCTGATGTGTCCACGGTACCATTCGCTGCACAGGACATGATGCGTTCATGAGGAAAAAATAAAGATATCCACATAAATATCAGTAAACAATATGCATTAACTTTCCCACTAATGCTCTACCTTGACAGTTGCGTCCAGGTCTTTCTGGGTTGTTGTCTATGAATCCGTCAAGGCAGATGCAAGTGTAGGAGGCCCATGTGTTTGTGCACGTAGCCCGCTGAGAACAATCATTTTCTCCTGAGGCGCATTCGTCAAAATCTGTTAAAAAAAAAAAAGAGTCACTCAGGACCTGTCATTTTTATGCAGACGACACTGTAGACGCATCAAGTATCACCTTTTTCCCATCAATGAAATTATGCATGAATTAAAATAAATATCTAGTTGTAGGAGATAAGGAGATGCTGCTGATCTAATGTACATGATTTATATGTGCTAAAATAGTTTCCTATTGCTCTCATAGCAGGTTTCCACATCTCATGTTCTCCATCTCATGCTGACCCTAACTCCTGCTCCTCCCAAATGTCAGTCCAACTACAGTCATATTCAATAAATTAGAATATGCGTTCAAGTGAGACTAAAAGTAGCTGTTGAAAATCACCTTTAGCCTTTCATTAAGCTCACATTCCTGTATACGTACATTTCTATTGGTCTGACGTAAAATCAAATTTCTAATGCCATATTTTCATCGACTAAGTGTAAAATCGCCATAATTAGTGGAAATAAAGGATTTCAAACATCCATTTGTGTGTAATTGAGTCTGTTTAAGGTAGCACTGCAAAGTAAGATATACCGTTGATGCTTGTGCTGTTTCCATCCACGGTGAATTTGGAGCTGTTCATCAGGGACTGCACCAGCGCTGAGGACACATTACCCACGGCTCGTCCTGGACTCGGGTTGAAGATGATGGAGAAGTCCACCACCACGCTGCCCAGGTAAAAGCTTTGGATCTCGATCCTCACCTGGCCTGAATCCACCATAGCTTTGATCTCTGGAGGCAGAGATTTGTAGATCTGTTGGTGAAAGGTTTGCATTTCAAAGACGATGCTTCATAGTAAGTACTTTTCAGCAAAATCTCGGAACAAGAATGCTTAATTGAGCAAATGAATAATATATTGAGCTCAGTGGCTGGCAACCAACCAGCCAGTTATGCCAGTAAAACAAACACCTTTATCTGTTGCGATTGCTTTGATGAGATCACAAAATGAGACAAATATTCTCATTCATGAAAACTTTCATTGAGCCAAATGTCTCGTAATAAGTACCTGAACTGGTGATCGTGTTTGTGCATACCTGACCTGTGTTGTAGCAACAAGAAATAAGATGTGGGTGTGGTTTGTAAAAACCCAAAATCTTAATAATCAGCAAGTCTGAATTGTTCTTTGCCTCCAGTAACCTGCTCCAAAAACGAACACCTTCAAAGACAAGCAAGAGCCGTACCTGTACGCAACAAAGCCGAGTTACATAAGCATAATAGCAGAAAAGTTTTGCCCACATTTGCAATGTGCAAATCTGGTACGCATGTAAAACATATTTATATTCGAAGATGGCATTTTGTCGTGGTGTTCTTCTGTTAACGCACCCACCTCCTGTGTAAAAGTCTCGGTGAGGTTTTTGTAGGCCTGGCTGCTGCTGTTTCTCAGGTCTTCGTTGAACTCGATGTTTGTGAGTCGTGTTGTTGCATCAAGAGTCTGAGCGTCTGTGAAGAAAAACCTTGTTTGGCAACGTAAACAATCTTTTCAATCTAACCCCAGGCCTTCAGGTAAAAAAAAAAAAAAAACCCATCCAAACTTTATGTAGGACATGAAGGCGAACTAGTGATGTACTCAATTTTCCCAAAAGCAACATCGTGATAGGTTGAACAATTCTTAAAGTTTCATGCCGCTACTTATATTCACACAATAATAATTTAACACTTGAGCCCGAGACGACAATTATTACTTTGAATGAATGGACCGAAGTCTCCAGTGGGTTTCGGTAAGCAAAAAATGACTTTGTATTAAAGCACTGCAATATTCCATTCTTACCCGTTTTGACCATCATGTGAAGAGCAGATCCTTGCCTTCCACAAGCACCAGGTGTTACAGTGACATTGTAGAGCACCCCAGGCTGAAGTCCATTCAGCTCTATCGTCGTCCTGCTGGTTTCCCAGCGCTCAGTGACCTCCGATGTCCTGCTCAGAGTGATCCGGAAAGTCTGGTTGCTTTGAACCTCGGTTGACCATTGGACAATCATGGATGTTCCAGTGACATTAGCAGACCACAAGCCACTGATTCCAGGAGGTCCTGGTAGGGTGTTTAATGACAGAGTAGTGAACTTTGTCATGACACGTTGTTAAAATAAACTCCTGTAGTTATTTATTTTTTATTTTTGCTTTTGCATAGCATCACAGGTTTGTTTTTACAGTCTAAGTTAAGCACTTGAGTAGATTTATTTCAGTTGATGTCAGAATAATAAACCCAACCCCGTTTGCATTGACATCATTTCCAGATATCGGTTTCTCATATACAGTAGTTATCAGCACTGCCCTTTTAGAAGTAGTATTTATGTTTTGGTTGCTCTTATGTGCTCCTCTCCAGTCATTTCTGGGTTTATTCAAAATGTATCGCCATATTCAGTTGTTATTGCCATTAGTAACTGTGTTTGTAGTTTCTTTTGAGACTTATTTCAGCGTCCTATTTAGTCTCTTTCTCCCAAATGTACTCCTTTCTCCCTGCCACAGCTGTTTCTCATTTCATCTGATTGGTGAATTGCGTTCCTGTGTCCTTTTCCATCAAAATGTTTTGGTATATCAGTGTCAACAAAGGGGAAGAATACAAGCAATAATGTTGGCATAAGATTACACCAAACTCCATTGGACACATGATTCGGACTAACAGGTTATTGTAGCTGATGTAAAAACTTACTTTACTCATCCATAAAGCGTAAACCTGCTGTGACATCGTTACTTATGTTCCCACTCATGTTGATGTATCCAAAGGCTTCCTTTGCGAGGGTCCAGCCATAAAGAAATTATTATTTTAAAAAACATAAACTCCTATGTGGCTTGTAATGCAGCTACATTTTTGCATAGGGCATGTATATTGGGATGAATTATGTGAAACTTAGATTATGCTGCAGTGCAAAGATACAGATACTTCAACTGTGACGCCACAATAATCATCCATGCAAGTTCAATGACCTGAACACATTTTAGGAAAGCTCATAAACACTCAAATAAACAGGTGGAAGTATGCAGAAAATAAGTCCAAATTCACTCCATCTCAGAATTTCCAAGCACTTAGAATGCTGAGGTGAGTGAACCTTCCTAAGTGCAGAAAGGGCATTCACTTAGCATCGCATAACATGAATTGGCATTATTACCCAGGACATTTGCTAGGTTAAGACTTTGCAGCCATGCAATACATGGAAATACAAAGATGGAGCATTATTTACTTAGTCACACATCTTCACATACCACTGAAACATAAGGCACACACTCAATAGTGTGGCACCTTGTCAGGGTAATAATAGATCTGTCAATAGACCTAGAATTAAAACCTCTAAACCACATTCTCACAACCCCTAGATAGCGTCACCAGCTAAAAAGAAATATCTTCTTCACTGTAACCGCTGGTAACCAGATGTACTGGCTGAACCAGTTTGCCTTAGAGGTCTCTTGTCTTTCCATCTTCAAATTAACCACAAAGCTGTGTTGTGATTGTGTAAGATTTTACTTTTAGAAAAAAAAGGAAAAAAAGGCCCACTGCATATCTCAGCTTGCATAACTTATACCCAGTTATAGGCTGAATTAAAGATCCATGTAATATTCTAACACGTTCTCTCGTTCACTGCGGTTGTCACTTGTTGGAAGCCATTTTAAAATGGTAAAGTGCTTCTTTTTTTACCAGCGTTATGTGAGCTGCAGAGTTGAAAAGTGTCAGAATGTTTTTTTAAATGGTGGTATGAAGTAAGCCAATCAAAACTCGATTTACTTATTACTAGGCCAGTACTAGTATAACTTACTTGCGTCTGCACTGCATTGTGGGATATGTGTGCATAAGATCTTCCATTTCTAAGATGACTAATGATTAATATGCAGAAACTTTGTAAAAAATCTACACGCAAACATTTTTGTGACATCAACATGTGATATTCATGGTGAACAATTCAGATTAAAAGCAAGTCTCTACAAATGAAGAAAATCCGCACCACCCTCAAACTAATTTGCTAGAGCACCTTCTGATTCAGTGTCGGCATTCGGTCTTCTTTGGAAAGAGTTGATGAGCATGGCACATCTCGACTTGATATTATTTGGCCACTATACCGTCAGAATGACTTCCAAATATACCAGATTACACGGACGTCTCTTGTCCACAGTCTGTCATGGTTAGTTTTTTGGTTAATCAAAAAACAAAACAAAACAAAACAGACAATACTGGAACGATGGGAACAAGACACAGAGCCAGAGAATGAGAAACAGAGAATCCAGCCAAGAACAACAAAAAAAAAGATGGGAGGTTAAATATTGAGGCACAAGTGGAAATTGAGAAAGAAACCAGGTGAATTTACAGCAGTGAAAGGGAGAAAGCAGAGAGACTGAAGGAGAACTATCACAAAGGAAACTGAACTGCATTCAAAAAGGAACCACAGATTAAGAGGAAAACACTAATCCAATGCAAAATCCAAAAGCACAAAGAACAGAGCACAGGAATAAACTAACAATAATGAACACAGAAATTTACTGAATATGGCAAAACATTTAGAACATGGATGAACGAGGAAATGATCGAAAACACAAACCCAGACAGCCCTCCTCAGATAAATGTTTCTGTCAGATTCAGTTTTGAACTCTGCCTCAGCTATATAAAAACTTCTGAATAATTATTCCTTTGTGGATTTAGATGCATATTTGGCCTTCAGTATGATTTTTTAAAAAAAGAATTAGTCCCTGATCTTCATCTTCAGGTTTGGGTCAGAACTGACTTTTACAGTGATTATTATTATTTTTGTCTAAATGAACAAAAACCCCAGTTCCACGAATGAGAACCCACCACTACGTTTCGCTGTGACATGGCATTCTCTTTCTTTTTGTAAACAGCAATATACAACAATGTATTTTAAGTCATTTAAAGACGCCAAATAAATGTATTTTCATTGCTAGTTAGCAGATGCTAACTTGTCTCTTGGGTTCTAGTTTTCTGAAGCGACTCGGGACGAAAGGTCAGGGTTTCTTACGACACGGAGCCGCTGGCAGAGGTGAGGCAGCGGCCTGGCTCATGCTGGCAGCCGGCGCTGAGCTTCTCCCCAGCGAGGCGTGTGGCGAATTGTAAGTGACGGGACTCGTGTTAGTCAGAGCTGGAGTCACGCCGGTCCCGAGCGGGACGGAGCCGTCGCCCGAAGAGTCCTGTGTGCAGCCGAGCGTCCAGGAAAAGGTTGCGTTCACCACTGGGGGCACGGCGGTGGTCCGCAGCCCGGTGCCGCCTGGGAGCAAAAAAAAAAAAATAAAATAAAAATAAATAAAAATAACAAGAGCGTGTTGAATAGAAGCTTCTGAAGAAAACCTTGCGTGGGCGTTGATGTGCCTTCGTGCATTTATTTATTTTCTGCTGTTGTTGTTTCAAAGATGACTCACAACAGAGAAACACAGAAGAGGTCACGGTGAAAGTATTAGAAATCTGGACAATTTTCGGCGTGTTTACTTTGTCTCATGCCGTGATGTATTTTTGTAGCGGCACACGCTAGCATAGCATGTTGTTGATGTGTTTTATTTGATTTGCGCTGAAGTATTTTCCATTAGTCTTTGCTGCTGTTTTGCTGTCACTGCTAGGGATGAGCTTTTAATCTTTGTTTTTCTTTCTATTTTACGTCTGGAGTTGTTCCCTACATTCGTAACCTTGCAAAAGTATTCATATCCCTTGTACTTTTTCATAATTGCTGTCAAAAACTTGAGTTTAACTTGTATTTTATTGGATAGTGCATAACTTTGATGAGGGGGAAAAAATACTGCATTGATTGCAACTTTTTTTTTTTTTTTGGTTTCCAAATGAAAATCTGAGAAGGATGGTGGTGTACATTTGTGTTCGGCCCTTCAAAGTCAAAACTTTATAGAAGCAACTTTTGTTGCTGTTACAGCTGCAGGCCTCTACACTGAAGACAAAAAAAAATGTTTCTTTGAACCAACTTTAAAACATACTCGGCTAATTTTATCAGTTTTTGCTCAAGCTACAATTGATTTCATAATCATTCAAAGGAGAATTATAGCTTCAGCAAGTTGAATAAAATTAGCTGTGGCATATTAGAGTATCTTTTTAAGTTGGTTTAAAGAAACATTTTTTCAGTGTACCAGCTCTGAACAGCTACAGATTGACATTATTTCCCACTTAGCTTTGTGATAGCCAACAGAATCTACAAAAAGTTATTTTAAAGTCTTGATTCTCTGTTAGATTTAGATCTGGACTTTGACTAGGCCCCTTCTAACTCATGAACATGCTTTCATCTAGGCCACTCTGCTGCTCTGTTTGTATGTTTTGGATGGTCATCCTGCTGGAAGGTGACATTCTGCCCTGGTCTTAGTCCTTTACGGCCTCTAAAAGGCTTTTTTCCAGGACTGCCCAGCATTTAGCCACATCCCTCAAATCTTATCACAGTGAAAAAACAAAACAGATGATCCAACTTAGAAGAAAATATTTAATTTGGTACAAGTAATCAAATGAAGTTTATCCAAGTAAATGTATTACATTTAGTAAGTTTGACGGATTGTATTTAGGGGTATCAGAATAACGTAACGATATCAAAAATGAATGCTGCATCTTTCAGATTCTTATCTGGATTTATTTCCCTTCTACATCATGATTATGCACTACAGCCTGTTAGTCTGTCACATGAAATCCCATTGAGATACATTAATGCTGGTGTGACAAAAGGTGAACAATTGCAGTGGGGTATGAATTACTTTGCATGTGGGAGAGATACGAAAGAGACATCATTAGTTATAAATGCACCTTATGAATATCACAGCATGTAGTTTTGGCTGAAAGTGCAGATTATGTTTTTGGGGCGTTTGTAAACTGTTACTTTGAAACTGGTTTCCACTTTGCTCCGTATTCAACTTTCACTACTCGTCTATGGAGCAGCATTTCCAGGTGTTGGTTCTGCTCTGGTGCTTTCTTGCACGGTTCAGTTGTTTTCCTGTTTCGACACGTTTAATTGAAAGGAATTGGTTACCTGCACAGCACGTCATCAGGTTCTACCAAAGCATATTAGCTTATTAGCTGCAGGCAGTTAGTTTAATTCTTACACGTTTAGATCACATCTCTGTATATTTTGTAGCTCTGCTGTCCGGATTTCTGTTGGACTATTTAGACCAAGGGCTCAGCAGCCATTTTAGTGAAAGCAGCGTTTCTTGCAAACTTCTCTCCTTGAAACTGTCTAGAAAATAATTTATTTAATTACTTATAAAATGTTTTAAAGAACCAGAGTTGAGCTTCCATTTTAACAATAAAAATTTGACTTCTAAAATATGCAGATCCACCACGGATTCAAGATCCAAGGGAAACAATGTGGTTGATTTTTTTGTTGTTGTTTTAGCTTAACATTGCAATAAAAATAAAAAAAAGAAAACAAGAACTGTATTTTTAATTGTAGGTGCAGTCAGTTATGGAGTTTCAGTGCAGATATAGAACCAAACCACATAGAAAAACCGCTGCACATCTGCTTTTATTAAAATTCACCCCGCCAAAAAAGACTCTGCTCAGTTCCAAATAAGAGCCCCTGCAATCGGCCCTAAGAGCCGCTGCAGCTCTGAAGCTGCAGGTCGCAGCCCCGCGATTTGATTATGACTCAGTCTGCAATAAGATTCCTTTATTTGACTCTTATTCCAGCCTCCTGCCAACGAGTCCACACTTTTAGCCTGACAAGCTCACCCCCCAATCAGTATTTATCAAAAACCAGGAGAAAATGAAAATGTGAAATAGCCGTAAGTGTCAAACAGAAACTTTGGAGTAAAACTGTTAACTGATGCAATATTTTGAGTACTGTTTGGGACTTTCCTGTGTATGAAGCTGGAAAGTCCCCTGTTACATTTATACAATATTGTCATTTCAAAACAGAGCAAACAGAAGGCTATTTACAGAGGGAAAAAAAAAACAAGTTCAGGTAAAATAAAACTAGTTTAACCCTCTCCAATCAGACGTGACTGCAGTAAAACGCAACATAGGTTTTAAACTTGTAAGATAACTCGATATCTTTCAGCAGGATTCCACTAAGTCTTTGTGGAAGATATATTCATATTTCCCAGATCGAGCGTGTACAGCACGCTGCGAAGGTATACACTCACAACGATCTGTGCGTTTTTAGGATGGCGAGTTTCGACAGGGAAGAAACATAATAGAGTTTAAAAATTGAAAAAGTCTTGGATCCACTTGTTTTCACTCTTCCCTGAGGAAATGCAACCAACTGAAAGACTTTTGTGGAATGGCTCGACCAGCTTTGCACATCTGGAGACGAGAATTTTTTTTTTTTTTTTTAAATTCATCATTACAAAACAGATCAAGCTCAGACATATATATTGCAATAGACATGTAATCAATATCAATAGATCGGATAGAATATTCAATATTCAATCTATAGAATATTGACTGGACAGCACAGCATTCTGGGAGATGTAGGCAGAGAAAAGGCTTTAACTGCTCAGCTGCTCACAGCGAGTTGTTGGGTGACATCAACTAACTCACTGAACTGTTTGGTTACTTAGCAACAACCTGCTGAGTAAGTTGTGGAGTAGCGGTTTCCGGTTTCGCCACGGTGAAGCCTCAAAACGGCTTAAAAAATAAAAAAACACAACTGAGTGGAGTGAAAACTGTGGATAAAACAGGAGCGGTTTGGCAGAATTTCAGATATTTGAAATACAAAAAAATAAAATAAATAAATAATAATTATCAATATGGACTGACATGATATGATATTATATCGTGATAGGTTTTTGAGCCATACCCATTTTATCCCTCCTCTGACAAAATGTGAAAAAAAAAATAATAATTTCAGCATAAAACGAGCATCCTCCGCCTCAGTCCCTCTAAAATATGTTTCAGTCATTTTTGCACAGCATAAATGATTACTGCACATCATTTCCACACACACAGTCTTACTTGTACAGTTCACTCCAGGGTCGCTGGGGTCACCGCCCAAATATTCTTGTTGGCAGACGCACTGGTAAGAGCCCAGCGTGTTGCTACAGTGTGCCTGAGGAGAGCACCGATGGAGAGCAGGGTGCACACACTCATCCACATCTGCCGAGGGGAGAGGGAGCTGACGTGTTAGAGGGGGGGGGGGGGGAATTTAAAGCTCTCAGAAATACAGAAATATAGTGTTAAAAAGCGAAATGACAAATCAAAGAATTTAGATATCAGAGTTAATCACAACGTTCGACTTAGGCCGGCTTCATATGTCATCCTTGTGTCTGTAATTCAAAGGCTAAGTCATGCTGATGCATCTAAAAATACAGACTTATTGTTACATTAAGCTGAAGTGGTGATTTCAAACGAGCCGTGCAGAGGAGAAAAGTCATTATCTTTAACGGAGTCTTAAAGTGCACGCACGACGGCGACCCGTTTCATGTCTTCTTGTGAAAACGCAGCAAATGTGATTTATGATTAATATCAGAGCGCGCTTGCTTGTGCCTGTGCTGTGTGTGCGTGGGCGTGTTTGTTTGTGTGTGTGTGTGTGTGTGTGTGTGTGTGTGTGTGTGTGTGTGTGTGTGTGTGTGTGTGCGTGCGCACGCACGCAGTCGCTCTGGTGTTATTTTCCGCTATTGCAGGAAACATCCCACAGAAGACTGTCGCTCAAACAGAAGTGGTGGGAGAAAGGAAACCGTGGTGCGGCTGAGTCATTTTTTCCTGAACACCGTGTTCTCTGCCTCATGAATCATTCTCAAAACTCGGCGAGAATGTCATTTCTCTGTAGGAAAAAAAAAAAAAGAAAAGAAAAGAAAAGAAAAAGAAACCGCCTCAAGTATCTTCGCAGAGAGATCAGTGCCGCCGAGTCACTTCACCTCGCACCGTTACAGATGACACCTCCGGTATGTGTTTAAGGAGGAGGTGCAGCTTTGCCGAGGCGCCGTGCAGTGAGAGAGACGAGTTGCTCCGGACGAGCAGAGATGTGGACACTCTGTAGGGATGGACAGCCCGAGAGCTCAGATAGAAGATGGAAACCTCAGACTCCAGAGCGCCGGTTATCTTTGAAGAGAAATGAAAACGTTTACACTCGGAACAAAACGTATTATTAGATCAAAAGATGAAATATTTTCGATATAATTAATCACCATCTAAAGACCATCCATGTGTTAAAGCTGCAGCGAGTAACTTTTATTTAAAAAAAATCTATATATATATATGTCTATCAGCAGGTACACAGGCATGATTGACAGCGCTAAGACCCCCCCCTCCTGGCTCTGATTGGTTGTTTCTAGTTAGAAGGCAGAGGAGCTTGATTTATTTTTTATTATTTTTTTAACAAGTTGTCTGTCTTACTGTGTCGCAACAAAGTGACAGTTTCAACTTTTATGTAAAAAATATATTTTTGTCAAAGTTCCTTACTGCAGCTTTTAAAAAAAAGATGCTCACAGTGCCTTGCAAAAATTTACTGTATTTTATTTACATTTTATATAAAGCAAAACACAATCTTTTTTTTTTCCTTTTTTTTAAGCTAACAAAACTGCATATTTCCCTAAACCTGGAATCCTGAGAAGTGTGGTTGTGGCAGCATCATCCTGTGGGAACGCAGGGATGCTGCTATGACTGGGACGGATGTTCACCTAGCAACCCTGAACATAAGCCTGTCACGATGACAAATTGACAACAACAACATATTGGAATAAACAATATTATTTGTTTATTTTCAAATAATATAATGGTATTTTCCATTTTCAAATAATATAATCGTATTGGCATAATAATAGTAGTATGCCTTTTCAAAGATCAATCAAGTTTAATTTCTAACAAAAAATGTAATACTGGATCTGGAAGACATTTTAAAAACCTAAATAAATTATTAAAAACACACACACACCCCCTTGTAGCCATTGCTACAGTGCGACGGCCTAACTCGAAGCAATGTTAATGTGTCAGAATGGTCCAGTCAAAGTCCATCCTTAAATGTAGCTGAGAATCTGAAACAATTCCTGAGAATTGGTGTTTTCAGACACTCTCCATCCACAGATGCAAAAAGGAATGGGTAACAATGTTAG
Source organism: Poecilia latipinna (assembly GCF_001443285.1). Classification (NCBI taxonomy): domain Eukaryota; kingdom Metazoa; phylum Chordata; class Actinopteri; order Cyprinodontiformes; family Poeciliidae; genus Poecilia; species Poecilia latipinna. The sequence continues at coordinate 132,157 of NW_015113081.1, read as the reverse complement.
TCACTATGTGAAATTGATCCAGCCCATGTTTTGGCACATACCAGACCATTCGTTTTTTTACTTGGCTTTCAATTCCCCTGAATTAATAGCTATTTTTTATTTATATTGGCCAGATAAAATCCTCCACTGGAAGATGGTGGTTGTAACGTGACAAAGTTTAGATACATCCAGTGGAATTTTTTTTTTTTTTTTTTTGCAAGACACTGTATATATAGGAATGGGTTAATGAAAGTAGGAGCCGTGTTACCATTGCGTGTAATAATCTGGTGAGATTCAAAAGCCCATTTTCCTGTGACAACAGTTGCTGGTAATCCATGTTCACTGTCACCGTTGTGTTCCAGAAGCTTCCTTGAAACCCCACTTCCTGTTCTGATCCTAAAAGTACAGTTCGGATGATCAGTTTCAGCCAAACTCAATCATTTTCTTGTTTCTTTCTCAAATCCATGTTGAGAATAAATACATATAAAGACAGTCCTGCAGAGGCAACTGCTGACATCTGTAATCTACAAGTCAACCCTTTAACCCACAGACCTCAATGAACTGAAGGCATGTTGAAGTGAGAGTGGGCTGAATTTCCACCAGAACGACGTCAGAGACCACTGGGGTCACACGGCGGGCGGGCAGTTGTTTAAGGTTGTTGCTTCTAAAGGTGGTGTTTCCAACTCAACTGTGTTCAGATAAATAAAAGCCCTAAACTATTAAAGTCATATTTATTTTCGACCAGAATTAAGTTCTGGAAAATTAAATATGGAATATTATTCTTTTTTTTCAGACTCTGGAGAAGTGTAGGGCAAAAATAAGTAAAAATATTTGTTCTTCTAGATTTTATTGCCTACAGTCTCTCCCTTTTCCCATCTTTATATCATTCCTCCCTTCCTTCTTTGTGTTTTTCATCGTTTCTTCCTTTTTTCCCATTTTGTTTAATGTTTCTTTCTTTCCTTCCTTGGTTTTGTTCTTCTCTTTTGTATTTTACTGTTACCTTTTTTTCATTATTTCTTACTTCCTTTCTTCTCCGTGTCCCTTTTTTCTGTCCTTCAGCCCTTTCTTTCCATGTTTCTTTCTGCTCCTCTTTGGGTTTCTATTTTATTTTTGCCTTCTTGCCTTCCTCCCTCAGACATATTTAAAGCCACTGATCCACAGAGTATGAAAAAGTGAGACTTTTCAAGGGGAAATTTGGTGGAAACAACACGGCTTGAGTTATAAACCCGTATAACACTATCTATTAAGATTTAGTTGAGATTATTGTTGCTGGATGACAGTAGACTCATCTCTGCTACTTGTGGCTTCACTCGAACCTAAAACTCTTTAAAAAATGACAAAAAAACGTAATTTTAATAAAACCCCGGTCGCGTTAACACACAGAGCACAGCATCTCCACCGTTTTTTTTTTTGTTTTTTTGTTGTTGTTTTTTTGTTTTTAATAATAGCACAAACAGGAGCAGCACTAACTTGTCGGATCGCTGCAGAGGAACCGGCCACATCTCTGGCAGCATTTCTGCCAGCCTGGACAGTCCAAATCAAACTCGCAGTCCACGGAACTGGGAGACGGTCCATCTGCAGTTGGACAGGATCCTGGCTTGGCGGTAAACTCATCACTCCTGTTTACAGCTTCATTCAAAGGAAAATAACACGTTACAGGCCGCATATTAGCGGCGAGTTATTTGTGGCGCTGCAGTTTCTGCTCGCCCATCTGGTGTCTTGCACACAGTACCACACACTGAAAGGGCAGCCTGACTGCAGAGCAGGACACTACATCATCAGATTCATCAAACAGACAGAAGGATTCACCCTTTTTTTTTTTTTTTTTTTTTTAAAAAAAGAAAAAAAACCCATTAACCACCTCAAAAGCTCCAAC
>NW_015113081.1:90297-127306 GCF_001443285.1 Poecilia latipinna | reverse complement strand
TTATAGGGTCCTTGTGTTGGGAAATATAAAATAATAATTGCTAATAAATGAAAAAGAACAAGAGTTTCCCCTTTTTTTTTTTTTTTTTTTTTTAAAAAAAGCAGAAAAAGCCATTAGACACCTCTAAAGCTCCAACCAAAATCTGTATTGTCAATCAGAGCGCACTTACACAGGGAACAGTAGCGACCAACTCGCTCGTAGCCGTCGCAGCACCTCGTCACCTGCTCCTTTACGGTCTTGTACTCGACCTGATGCGTCATCTTGTAAAGGGTGACGGTACACGTCGTCCAGAGAAGCCAGCCGCCGCAAGGCCTCGTCGCGGTGTAAGGGACCGACTGGATTACCAAGAAACTCACATTTCTGCTCTGATTCCCGACGCACAGGTGGTAGCCGGAGGGATATAAGTTACTTCCTGCCAATGAAACGACATTTGCTTTAAGGCGTCTGTTCATAGTCACTGAGCTAATGTCTTTTGTTCAGTTATTTTTTGGGCGGGGGGGGCCAAGTTACTCTGCGTAGCGCATTGCCGCAACAAAGGCAGTTCAAAGTGCTTTACGCCATGCAAACATGGCAAAATAACCACTTATGAAACAGTACATTTTACCAAATGTCCTCATGACAAAAAAAAATTTATATCTAATATATTGTTCGGCGTCCCAGTTATTCAATAGCAGGTGTGTTTTTAGCTTTGATTTAAAGGATCTCAGTGTTTCAGCAGTTTTGCAGTTTTCTAAAAGTTTGCTCAAGATTGGAGAAAGCCTAAAAACCTGAATGCTGCTGTGTTTGGTTCTGGTTTGCTGCGGATGCAGCAGAGCCTACCTTCCGCCGTGGCGTTTTGTCCCGAACAGAGAGCCAGCAGGGCCCCGGACGCCCAGATGGAGAGGATCCAGCTCATCTTTCACAGCTCAGACTCTCCAGCGTTCAGCCGCCACATAGTGAATGCATGTCTGACTCTGAGACGACGCCAGCTCACTTGCTCAGCGGCGAGTCCCTCTGTGGCCCTGTCTTCCTCCACCCTTCGTTACAGCATCCACGTCCCCAACGGACCGCGGGAAAATAACGACGGCGAAGGGGGTAAATGTGAAATGCTGGATAGCAACGCTTCAGAAATCCATTCGTGGATGAGATTGAAATATTAGTGCTTATGTATTTATTCACACACACAAAGAATCGGGTCTCTGAAGAAAATATTGAAAGGTTGGGTATATCCAGTTTCATACATTTTTATTGTACTAACAGTAAAGCAACAATAGCAGATCATCCATTCCTCTTACATGCAATTTACAGAATAAATTATGTTAGTTCTCATCAGTCAGTTACAGATTCTGCAGGTAATCTCAGGTGAACAAAGCAAGTTAGTCTTTAAATTGTTGTAGATTTGCAACAACTTGTTGAATGGTTCCACAGAGAAAGGAGAAATAATTCACAAAGTAAAACTGGATTGGGCTATTTTCTCATTTTAAATATAAGTTAAAGAAGTTGTCCATTTACTTATTGTTGGAGAGCACAAGTAAACATGTTTATCGTACCAGAAAGTAGAGGGATGTTCGACAGGAGGAGTTAAAGTCCCTAATGAGTCAGTTTGCACACAGGTAACCATGGAAGTGCTTGCTATGCTGTTGGCATTAATGGCCAACTGTGTCAACCGTTAATGTCGTGTACGGAGGAGAGAGAACTTCCCTGCCATTTGATGTCCTCTTCAGGCCCCGTGTGGTTGCAAAAAAGAAGCAGAAGAAGAAAAGGAAGAAACTTGGCTCTTAATGTTTTCATAGTTTAAACAGGACATCTCTTCAGGTCGGATGTCGCGAGATTTCTTCTGGCTCTCTACTCATGAAGACCTCTTTATTTAATGCAATCATTTCACTGTAATGAGGCGTTAAAATGACCCTGATTAAAACTTAGGCTACTTGGGTCATTAAGCAATAATCACTGGGTACATTTGGCGACTTGCTGGTGTGCCACGATGCAACCCGGCTCAACAGAATTCCCCATCCGCGCACGCGCTCGTATCGCAAAGCGAGAACAATCGGTGCAGCATGTCGAGGATGCATTTTTGCTGAAAGCAGACGTCGTAAGCAATTATAAAGTGTTCATCTTCGGTGCTGCACCTGATCTTAGCTGATGGTGTACTGTAGCACAATCAGCTTTCCAGGAAGAGGCCTGCAGGCCTTGGCAACACGTCCCTACAGGGTGAAACTACTGACACCACCACAGCGGTGCACTATAGTGACCTGGCTCCTTTTTTCTAATTAGTTTCTTTGGGGTTAGCAGCAGACATGTCATTGCATGAACGTTACACAGGAACTCCCTCAGGTTACCACACTCCTGATTAAATGCTTGATATTTGTGATGTAAATAATTAGGCCATGATAAATTATATCCCAACTTTTTCCACGGTATGTATAATGCATATATACATGCCAAAACATTGACTTTGCTGTCCTTAAGCGACTTTGTCCTTGGCTGCTGAGGACATTGGCCATTTGGAAGACCCATTTGCAATCCGCTGGGTTTCCTTCGATATATTTCTTTTTTAACTGACTTGAATAATGAACTGAAGTACACATGCGCTGTCGGATAAATAAGATCAATCGAAATGTATGTGATTGAAAGCTAGACTTTGGGTTCATCAGACCATAGGATGTCTCCAAAAATAAAGTTCTCTGTTCCTGTGTTAGCAAACTTCAATCTTTGCTCAAATGAGTGCTGTCATTTGATGTTTGTTTTGGAGAAGTGAATTCCTCCTTGCTGGCTGGCCTTTCAACTCACTTTGACACAAGACACATTTCACATTTCAGCCTGCATCTTCACAAGACAAGCCTAGGTTAAACTGTCTCTTAACAGTTTAACCTAGCTGGAACATCTTACCTATAGCTAATATAATGGATTGAAACTAAATTATGTTCTGAAAAGTTGCATTGTTTTTGAGATTTTCTCCTTTTTTTGCAGGAGAAACATGTCTAGGTTTATTGAAATTGTGAATCCAGCATGTCAACAAAACTGCAAAACTTTATGTTATTAGCGCCTAACTTCCTTCCCCTGGTTTAACTTCTGTTAGCTTCCTGAAGGCTGTCGTAAAACAATGGTCTAAAAACGAACAACTTGAACTTCAGAGCAAAAAACATGGCGTATCTCTTTAAATTAGCCCCACTGTGAGGTCCTCCGTTGAACCCGCCTTCAGTCACTTAATCAGCCTATCAGCGCCCAGCGCACGTGACGAGCGGTCTTTGCGATGACCTCATCCCTGGTGTGGGATGACGTCAAATTCAAGATGGATGGAATCACGACAAGCAGGCTGAAAGCTACACAACACTGAATAAAGTCCTGGCTGCGTGGAGGCGAGACCGTTTTCACGACGGGATGGGTAAGTGTGGCCAGACTACGGCGTTTCTCGTTGGGCAGAATGAGCGCGGAGCCAAACACAGAGTTGCTAGAGTGCTGTTGAGGAGAAGCTTTTTCCTTTTCCGCGCTGACGTAACTCTAAAAGGGGGGATTGAGCTGCTGTAAAAGCCGAGCAGCAACGAGCCCGTGTGGCAGACTGCGCTGTGTCAGGGACGGGCAGGTGTGTGTTTTCCCTCCTTTTGAGTGGCGAAACGAGGAAAACGCCACTTCGGCTGAACATAACGGGTCCAATTCACTCCGAACTCACTCCAGCAACCCGCTTTCTGGGATTAACAGCGGCGTCCAGAGAAACGCGCTCAACTTTTCCGCTCTCCCCCGGAGTGACGGGGCTGCCGAGAGCCGCCGGAGCTCCGCTGCTGTGTCACACCGCGTCCACGGACACGCAGGAAGCGAGCGAGTGCGTCCTCAACTGAGCGAGTCGTTTCTGTCCGAGAAGTTCTGACAGGAGAAACTATGAGCCATGTCTAATAAGCGCTCTAGTGCCGACAGCTTCATTTAGCTTCCTCTTAAAAAAAAAAAAACTGCTACGGCGGCATTTTCTGTTTCCTCCTTAAGATTCCCGATAAGTTTAAGGTTAGAATCGACCAGGCGTTGTCTGGTTTTAATGAATGAATGAATGGAGCTTTTCCCCCCCATTAACATTTATTGAACGTGTCGCGTCAATGTGCAAAACAGAAGAAAATTGCTTTTCCGTTGGAAATTTTCAAAGTAAATGTCAATAAATCATGTGAACAGTTATTTTTGAACAATGGATTAGACTGGAGATGCATCTTTAATGAATGATTTTAACTCATTGGCATATAACTCGAAATATTGCAAACAGCAAATAATGTTATGTACTATACACTGTATAAAAAGTATACAAATTTTAACAAAAAGAAAGAATAAACTAGCATGAAATTTAAATACAGTATGACATGAAGAAATGCTAGTAAACAGAGGGAATATCAGTCCAAGTCATGGTTGAAGTTACAGAGTTTACACATTATGTCTAACTATCCAAATTATTTATAGACAGTTTTTTCTTGCAAACAGTATTTTCAGATTTAAAGTTCAATGGAATGCTCGTATTTTATTTAAGGTTACATCACTTCTGACTTATGACAATTTTTTAAATTAGTATTTTCTACGGCAACTTTACTTTTCTAAAAATTCTTTAAGTGTCTTTATGTAGCACTCAGACATATCTTCTGGAGTACTACATCATATTCAGAGCTGTTATTTACATCCGAGCTTACTATTAAATACATACTCCTTTATGTTCCATAAACTAATAATTTTCATTAGTGCAAGCATGTGTAAGCAGACATGCTTTTACTGCATTGGCCATATATTTGGTGCCACTCTTTATGTTTGTCTGTTTACATTCCTAAACAAGTTGCAGCACCAAATCAATGCATGATCCTGAGCTTGGATTCATAAACGGTGTGTCGGTACGAGATTGTGAAAGTCCGGCAGCCTTCCAAAGAAATTCTGCATCACAGCAACTGCACAGAAATTTAGGATACTATGATCTAAGCGGTACGAAGATGTAATTGTGATTCATTTAGACACGTGCATATTTTTATCATTAATAATTTATTGACTCTGCTGTATTTTTTGTGACCAAAATACTTTTTCCTTGTTCTAAACGAGGCCTTCTTTTATCCTCTCTGTTGAGGAACTTTGATCTGCTCTTTGCAGGATGGCCTCAGCACCCTGAGGTTTATGGCTTTGCCTCTGCTGAAGCGCCATGTTATTTTTATTTATTTTTTTATTATTATATGATCAGAGACAATTGTCTGCACAGGTTGGTGTCGTGTTACACTTCAATTGAAGGGTGTTTATATATATATATATATATATATATATATATATATATATATATATATATATATATATATACTTCCTCCATTGACTGGTGCCTGACAGCAACTTGACAGAACAGCGTTTTTTCCTGTACTCAGACTGATAAAATGATGTAATGCCCCATAATTACCAGTGATTGTCCGTGGTTAGAACTTGTTTCACTGTGTTTAAAAAAAAATCTTCTGCTGTCTGTAGATCAGCCAGTAAACACGTCTCTGGGTTAAACTGCAGGCATATTAATAGCTACGCTTATTAGTTGGGAAGTTGTTGTTTTTTGTTTTGTTTTTTTTTTAATTCTTGTGAATACTAGCTTTGAGCAGTCCAACTTCCTGTGAAACACGTCAGAAACGATAACCAAGAATTATATCTTCTTTTTTATGTCATTTCTTGAAAAATACTTTCGATAAATTGCTATAGATGTCCATGAACAATCAAAAAAATGGCAACGTTAAACCTCAATGACTTTTAAAAGCAAGAATTTGGCCCTTACTTTTGAATTTATTATGGATTTCCTTTTAATCAAGCAGATGCATGCTAACATTTGATTCAAGCCACACGCTTTTTGTAGCTTCGACACGGTCTGAGTAAGACTGCATTTATCAGTTCTATTGAAATCTTTAAGCTCTATAATCAGAAAAGAGTGAGATGATTGAAACTGGGCCATAACTGGGTGACCCAGAAGGACAACAGCACTCCCAAAGCCACATAAAATTGGTTTTGGTTTAAGGATAAAGTACGTTAACATGAAGCTTTTAGAATGAACCAGACCTCATCCTTACTGAAAATGTGTGGAAATGCTTAAAAACGCAATAACCAAGTATCAAAGCCACTATTTTACTACGACCCTCTTCATGGCTACAAACAGCTGGTGGTTTCACTGCAGATTACTGAAGGACATTTATCCAAATATTTGTAAAGGATATGTACGCATAAATTTGATTTTGTGGGGAAAATATGTCGCCCTATTTGGATTATGGAAAATCTAAAATATATATGTTTAAAACTTATTTCAAATAACTTGTTTTATTTTCAACCCCTCCTGGAAAAAAAAAAGTAATTGTATCAACATATGGAAACATTTAAGACAAGGATGAACAGTGAAAAGTAAAATCAGTTTTATTACTTTCCACAGTTTGCCATTAGATGGCATCTTACATCTGGTAGATTTCTGAGAACGTCTGGCTTTTGTGTAGTCTCTCTGCGTAAAGTTTAGAAGGATCACCTGGAGGCTGATATTTGCAATAACTGATAAAAATTAATATGCGTTTAACATCATATTGAGTTGAACAGACAGAAACAAATCAATCATTATCTTTTATTTTGTTTATGCTACGCTTTTGGCACATTTGTAATGAAAAAAAAAAAAAAAACAATATTAAAGCCTGTGAATTAATGCACATCTGTGTTCTCTTTCAGCCATGGAGAGCCTCGTGCATTACAGCAACCCCTCCCATGCCCTCTCAGTGTTGGGGCTTCTCAACGAGCAGCGGCTGCGGGGCCAGATGTGCGATGTGGTCCTGATTGTGTCAGACCAAAGGTACCAGGCCCACAAGAGTGTTCTTGCTGCCAGTAGCGAGTACTTCCAGTCTCTTTTCACACGGATGGACGGAGACTCACTACGAGTTGTGAACCTGGACTTCTGCGAACCCGACGCCTTCGAGATAGTTCTGAATTACATTTACTCCTCCTCTCTTTTTGTGGACAAAGGGAGCCTGGCAGCCATTCAAGAGCTTGGCTACAGCCTTGGAATCCCGTTTCTTACAAACATTGTGTCAACGAGGCCTCACGCGTCCTACTGCGTGTCCAGAAAGCGTCTCTCGTACTCGGAGGGGGATGAGAACGATGCCCAGACAAGGAGCGTTATTGTGTGTCGGGTCCAAAACAACACAGCCCACCCCTCTCACTCAAATTATCAGGGAAAAACATCAGAGAGATCTCCATCTCCTTACTCTCCTCGAGGGGCGGCTCAGCTTCTATCCGAACACAACTCACATGAGTCGGTCAAGAACTCTGAGACCAGTGGGAAATCATCCGAGCAGAGCAAACCGCCGGAGAGGAAGTCCAGATATCCATATTCCACCATACTGAAAGAAAATTTATCACACATCAAATCAGTCAGGCCTCAGCTGACATCATCGGTGTCTTTTAGTGACGCTGATGTGCAGCACATCAGCCTGCAGTCTGGTTCTGACCAGGAAACCAAAGAGGAGATCGAAGAGCTCGACTACCGCTACCGTAATAACGTTCCCTTCCAGGGTCAGGCCAGAGAGCGGAGCCAGGCCACTGACCGGAGCGGCCCACTCATAAAAAGCCTTCTCCGGAGATCACTGTCCATGGACAGCCCTGTTCCAGTTTTCTCCCCAACGCTGGAACTCAAAGATCTCCAAAACCGAGAACAATCAGTCGTCAAAATCGCCTCAAAGGCATCAGGAACTGAAACATTTGCCCACAATGGCAACTCGACTAGAGCGTCCCCTCTGGTTCTCAGGTCCAAGTATCTCAACAGGTATGACAAGGAAACTCAGGTAGAAGGACACGTCAGTGTGAAAGCCGAGCCGAGCAGTCCCCTCGCCGATCCCATGGACATTGTTCGGATCACGGTCGGAGATGCTCTGCCAGTTAATCTCAAAGACTTGCAAACAAATTACAGCCAGGGCTCCAGGACAGATTTTAATCTTCCAGGTAAGAGGAAGGAGCGGCCTGACAACAGAAGGTACCCATTTAAGAAAAGTAAAGTATTCAAAGAACACGTTGCTTCACAGGAGACCGAACTTCAGCATGCAAATAGCGACCCCGGTGAGAACAACGCAGAACCACCTCCCAATAAGATTTTTAAATGCTGGAACTGCCTGAAGGTTTTCCGCTCCAGTGCCGGGCTGCATCGTCACGTCAATATGTATCACAACCCGGAGAAGCCGTACGCTTGTGACATCTGCCACAAGCGCTTCCACACTAACTTCAAAGTGTGGACTCACTGCCAAACCCAGCACGGGGTGGTTCAGAACCCAGCGTCGTCCTCCAGCTCGTCTGTGCTGGACGAGAAGTTCCAGAAGAAGCTGATAGACATTGTGCGAGAGCGAGAAATAAAGAAGGCTTTGCTCTGGAAGCTGAAGAGGAATAAGCAGGGTTTGCAATCTCCTTCTCTTGCCAAAAAGAGATCAAGGTCCAGCTTTGTGTGTCCCTACTGCGGCAAAGTGTTTGTGTTCCAGTCCCAGTACAGGCAGCATTTAAGGACACATCCTGCTGAAAAGCCTGACCAGGACACGGGGAGTGAGAGCGTCGTCTGTCCGGAACAGGATGAGATCCTTCAACAGGACAACACAGACACTGGCGTTTACTCCTGCAGGCTATGTAATGTTAAGCTGTCATCAATCGTAGAGCAGGGCGACCACGAGAGAGGCTGCCGACACGCAACCGTGTGCCCGTACTGCGGCCTCCGCTTTTCCAGCCCGGTTGTCAAGAAGGACCACGAGGCCCATTGCAGGTACAAGAAACTGACATGCCTGGAGTGCATGCGCACCTTCAAATCTTCCTTCAGCATTTGGCGCCACCAGGTGGAAGTCCACAACCAGAACATGATGACTGGTAAAAATCAGATTCACCTGAAGCAACCAGAGAACAACGAAGAGGCGCCCGACGCCCTGGGAGAGGAGCCTTACAGCGACGAGCCTTCGGCGCCTGGGAACTTTCCAGAGAACATCAGTTACAGCGACTCGTCGGGTCCACCCATGTATGACTCGGAGGACTCCTCGTCCTACGTGCCCGAGGACCTGAGCATGGGCCACCACGGCAAACTGGTTGTGAAGGAAGAGCCGCTGGAGGAGGCGGTCAGTGAGAGGGACGGTTCAGAGGCTGGGAAAGCCGGGCTTGAGGAACACGGGGTGCGGCCCTGCGAGAAGTGCGGCAACCTTTTCAGCTCCCGCAAAGACCTGGAGCGACACCAGGAGCTGCTGTGCCACATCAAACCGTTCATCTGCCACATCTGCAACAAAGCTTTCAGGACCAACTTCCGCCTTTGGAGCCACTTCCAGTCCCACATGTCGACCGCCAGCAAGGTGGGAGCCAAAGAGATGAGCATGCACGCTCCTCCGCTGTCTCCCTCCCCGCCTCTGACCCCACAGAACTCCGAGCGGCGCTCTCCACAAGCCTCTGTGCTCAGGTCCCCTCAGGCACCAGCAGCGGCGACCATCCCGGAGGAGTCGAGCAGCCCAGAGCCCTGCGGCTCGTCGGCGGGCAAGGCGAGCAGGCCCGGGTCGGAGCCCAGCGGCCACGGTGGCTCCCTGTCCAGATCCAACAGCCTGGAGAATCCAGGCAGCCCTCACGAGCCGGACACGCTCTTCTACCACGCGCCGTCTCTGTCTGCGCTGACGTTTAAGAGGCAGTACATGTGTAAGCTCTGCCACAGAACCTTTAAGACGGCATTCAGCCTGTGGAGCCACGAGCAGAGCCACAGCCACATGTAGGGCCGACGGCGCCGCCTTTCCCCAAACGCCTCACGTTAAGATGAGCACATCCCGGCGTCCACGAACCAGACTCTGAATGTAAAGCTTCTTTGCTTGCCTCCAGTTGTATATTTCAAAGTGGCCATGTTTATTAAAGGTGTAAAGATGAATGTGCAATCAATTGCTAGGTCCCTCTGAGATGATTATAAAAGAAGGTTAATTCTTTGAAAACTCGTATAAGGATATATCTTTTCAACATCTTTAGTTGTTTGTATTTACCCAAGTATGTGTTTTGTAAAAACAAGGTACAGAGTTGTTGCCCTCTTTATTTCAGCTGGTTTTTCTTTATTTGTAAATGTGCAGCTGAAGAAGAAACGGCCGCGTACCTTTGTTTTTGTTTTTTTAGAGTGTGTGTGTGTGTGGAAGTGTTTTAAGGTTTTCAAGCTGCTACTAAAGTAACTAATAATGCTTTTGCATTTATGTTGGCTCTTTCTCTTGGTGTGAGTGGCGTCCCTTAAGATACTATCGGTGGCCTCGATGATGTAATCAATATGCACTTTGTTTAAAAGCTAAACTCCGTTATAGGACAACGCGGACAGCCGTGCTTCAGATCATCTAGTTGTTTGAAGTGAAAATGAAATGTTAAAAATGATCTGTTTTTCTCAGAATGCCTTTTCAACATTCAATGTGTTCACTGGATAAGATTTCCTGTGTTGTTAAACAAGATCAAGCATGTAGTTAATGGATGTTTCTAATAATTATCCCAATAAATAACGTTCAATTAGGCGGTCCAGTCCAATCATTAATCAAGTGTTCTTATCAATGGAGGAAAAGATGTAGAAAAGGCATTAAATAAACTCACCTTTTACGGCTGCAGCACTCTGAAGAAAATGGAAAACTACAACCTTTAAGAAGATTTAACTATTATTTCCCAGTTTAAGGAATCTTTGTTTTTAACCAGGTTTCTAGTCCGGGGAAGAAGGTAGATTTAGTGAACCAGTTCAGTGTTGATTATGTTTCAGATAAGATTTCAATATGCAAAGCACTCCAGCTTGTTTTTAAACCAAGCAGAATAAATGTGTTCACTTTAAAAAATTTGATTTTTCTAAATTCCAAGTTTCTTATGTTGCTGCTGCAAAAAGAATGAATTTATATTAAGTCTTTTTTCCACCTTTCGCCAGGCCTGCCAACGCATTTCTGCCAGTTGGAACTAAAAGATGATGATACGGTTCGTGTTTTTTTAGCTGTTTTTTACTGTCTAACCTTAAGATTCTGCAAACTGTTTCTGTTTCTCAACGCTTTTCGCGTTTAAACCTGCGGAACCATTCATATGGACAACCAAACGCTGATGGATTTACTCATGCTTTACACTGTTTTGATGGCCTTATGTGGTTTTTTGTTTTGTTTTATTGTTTATCTTATAATAAACACATAAAAGCACAAATAATTTTCAGAGAACTTGTGACTCAGGCATTTTAAGGTGGTTAATGTTTGGATGGAGTAACCCACAACGAGATGATCGAATTTATAAAAAAGAAAAGAAAGAAAAAAAAAGATGATTATGATTGTATTCCAGCGGTTTTACAGTTGTATTTAGTATATATTCCTGCTTTGTTGGATTAAATCTTTGTCATAATTTATCCTGACTGCTGCCGTTTAGAGGAAGTCAAAATTGGTTTCTGTTTCTCATTTTCTCAGCAGAAAAAAAAAGCTGCATAGTGATGTTCTGCAGAAAGTCTGTATTGCTACTAGTGCTCTTAATATCTTGTGAGAAAAAATATTAAAGTTCCACCGAATTGATTCAATTTGTGTAAATGGAAGTGTTTGTATTCTCAATTTTGTACCTTTTTTTGGTTGTTTTGTTTTTGTTGGTAAACAGAAGTTGGATCTTTTTACTCTTCCTGTGCTCTTACTGCAATAATTGATATTTGTATCGGCATTGGTTGCATAATTGTTGCTTTTGGAGACTTTGGTGTTGAAGTTTTCTACGTTTATTTTGTGCTACACTTCTGCAATAAAGAGTTAACAGTGGAGTAAAGATAACGACCAGCGGGTGGTATTGTGAATTATTTAATCCCTGATCTGGTAGATCACTTAATAAGAAATTTGGATGATATGTAATTATAATCAAGTTCTGAATCTGTTCTTCCTACGCTCCCATGTTTAGCCACTATAAACCCCTGTGCACAATATTTACCTGGCAGAAAATATCTTTAGACGTCAGGTTGACGTGTGCGGAAGTGAAGTAATTCCACATGTTGTTTTCCTGTTGGCAGACAGTTTAAGCCTGGAGAGGATGTTTCTCAGGTTGTGGGCCACCGTGACACGTTCTGACTGGAAACCAGGGGGATGAACTTAGGATGTGTTAGCTTTAATTTGGAAAAAAAAAAGAAAAGAAAAGAAAACACAACCTGGAAATCCTGTTCCAATCTGCATGTAAGGTCACCCTCACCATGAAAATGCACGCAGAGGAAACTTTTTTTTTTTTTTTTTTTCTCTCGTCAGTGAGGAAATCTTTTTCCCCAAAGTCAGCTTTTATCATTTGCACTAAAACCAGGCTTTTTCTGTTTGTCCGTTTCAGTCTGCAAAGTTTGATGAGAATAATTTATTAGGAAATTTGACACTATTTACAGCTTTTGTTGGATGTTGTGCTACTATAGGTGCAATTTCAGATCTTCAAAAACAAAGAGTACATAATTGACAAATGAACAGGAACGATGCAGAATCACATCTTAACATTAACACCAGTGATGACAGACGCTGCTTCAAACCTGCAGCAGAATAGCTGACATGTCTTTATACTGCAAAAACAAGAACATAACTATATAGTGATCTAAGAAGATGATCCTCACAAGGCCAGAGTGTCCTTTATCAGCCTCCTCATGGTGGTGCTCACGGAAGTTCCGAGAGAATCGGTGATCTGGTACGTGATTTTGTACAGATACGGCTGCACATCTTTCAGACTGGTGTCAAAAACATTGTCCACTTCAGACTGGGTGGGCATCTTGGGCAGGTATTCGTGGCGGTTTATGACCTCCACCACGTTGATCACCTTCTCCCCGAGCTTTTCGCCCACTTTCTCCCTGCAGATCTGTCTCTCCTGCTCATTAGCCAGGTTGACCACGCTGACTTTGATGCTCCACACCTCCCAGGGGATGCACTCGTCGGAGAAGGGCCAGCGAGACTTCTTCTTCTGGTAGAACTCCAGGGAGATCTGCCCCATGCCGTCGCTGCTCAGGGCATCCTGCGGGTATAAAAGCACAGACAAAAACAGGTCACGATTAGCCTTGCTCAGGCCTCCCCGCACGCGACAAGGCCGATAATCATACGCCGAAGCCAACAATTTACCTTGAATTCAGACACCGCTTTCCTGATCACCCTGTCCAGCTCCTCGGAGGACACCCTGACAAAGGTGAAGTCGATGAAGTCGCAGTCGATGTCCTGAGTGCCCACGGTGCCGATGGAGTAGGTGCCCTCCTTCTTGTAGTGGAACTTGCCCGTGCTTCGGTGCAGCAAAATGGTGTGTAGCAAGGCGAGCATAGCCTCCTCCACCTGGCGAGCCTCCACCGTGACCTCCAGAACCTCCGAGCGACAATTCATGCTTAAAAGTTGCTTATTTCCATTTACAGCTGAGCAAATACAGCCAGAGTCACTGTAGCTCCAACACTGGGATGACGAAGGTATATTTTGTTTACCTCTAAAAAGGGGCGGAGACTTCCGCACTGTTTTTACGCCGTTCAATAAAACACTTCAAATGGGTTTTGCTGTAAAAAAAAAAAAAATCTAATGTTTTCCTAGAGAATTATGGGTACAGAGGGCTGATAAACTTCAGGGTAATACAGTTAGCTGGATATTTGCTGCTTCACCAGAATGGACGAACAAATACGCTGAAGTTGGCTTCAGATTTGAAGCTTCCGCCTTGAGTCAATAAAGGGCTGCTCCGCTGTTTTGAAGGAACAGGACTACCACGCTCTAGTTTAGTTCAGATAGAATCTATCATTTTTAAGAATATTAATATTAATTACTAATAATATTAATAAAAAAGTTTCCAGAAGTCATCATTAATATCTGCATAGCAAAAGCAGCACAGACGAAATGTTGCTGCACAAACATTTGACATACATTTTGTTAGATTTGAAGAAATGTCATTATTCTAAAATGTTACATGCGTCACAGACTGTATTTTAGGGTTGTTTAGAGCTCAAATTAATTATTATTGTCATTTTAGATTGAGTTGATCAAATATAGTCGAGTCCTTTGATATTGTGTTCATTGGTGTCATTTTTGCACCAACGACTTTACAGTTACAACAGAATGATGTCTGGATAATAATGTTTGGATTTACTTTTGTATAATGTGTACTGATAAAAAAAAATCTATATATAAAAATTCGAAACAAATTTAATTAATGACCAGGACATCTTGTGGCAGACGTTATTTAAAGTGAGTGATTCACTTCAGAGGAAATCTGGCTCAAGTTTCAAATAGGATACTAACTTCAGCGTATTTGATGACGTGAAGGTTAGGTACGGGAAGTCGAGTAGTTCAAAACACACATTTAGTGTATTTTTTTAGAAAGCTAAATTTTAATTTTGCCCACATCTATGTTTTCAGTTGCAGTACTAAAATTCAATACTAATAAAAGCATTTATTTTACAGCCTACGCTAGCAGCGCCTTTATCGAAACGTGTTTCGCTTTTCCTCGAGCAGCCTCGGACACTAACAATCCCCTTCGCGCTGCATTGTGGGAGTTACAGTTTGTGCCACATATCGGTCTCCATAACTTTGTACAGTCAGATCAGAGGGAGAGAGGCGCAAGCCGAAGTCCAGCGGGACGGGCTGAACTCCTCCACTTCAGGATGTCTTACTGGGACTCTTACCTCATATCTGACTGCCGGCCTGCGCACTACAGGCGAACACTTTGGAAATAGCACGCTTTGGGAAAACTTTTGGCGGCTCTCTTTGCTAATTTGGGAATTGCTCCTTGAGCAGACCGTTGCGGAGGTTAGCCAACGAAGCTAACGGGACGTGAAGTAAGAGAATAAGTGCCATTCAGCTGGGATGTTCAACCTGGGACTACATCCAGCTCCTTCTGTCACAACCAGAACCTTCGTAGTACAGCATGAATAACAATATGCAGAAGATAATTTGCATATCACTGGGGTTATCCGATACGGGCGACTCGTGATTTCGCCGTTTCAGAAACCAAAACTACTACTACTATGAGGTTGTCGGGAAATTTCCCGAAGCAGGTGTATTATTAAGCCGTGACTCTTTTAATGTTGCAAAGAATGTCCCACTCGGACAGTTCCAGTTCATATTTCGGTTTGGAGGACCCTCAGTGGCTATGCATGGTCACCCTGTTCGTCGCATCCCTGGTTACGCTGGCTCTGTACTTCATACAGTATTTCCATCCCGGGCTCATAGGAAGCAGGCAGAGAGCAGCACCTGAGGACAATGCGGCGGCGGCGGAGGAGGAGGAAGCGGCGGCTCTGCTGGGATGGGCGCTGTCAAAGCAGAGCTGGAAAAGCCAATGGAGGGGAGCGTGGTGCAAGGCTCTGAATGAAGAGGCAACCAAGCGTGGGGTGAGTCTGGTGACAGCTGACCTGCCAGCCGTGGGGCAGGTGACTCCAATAAAGAACGTGAAAGATAGATACCTTATATGGCTGGATTGCAAAATCCCCAAACACGCTCTCACAAGGAGCTGAAATCACGCCCCACAGTTTTGGAGTTGTTTTTTTTTTTTTATTTAAGTTACTCTAACATGAGTCATGTTACGCCAAATTCGTGTCATGTTTTGCTTTTCCGGCTCTTGGAATTTGTCAAGTCAGAACACATTGCAGGACTTGGCCAGTAAACCGTGGTTGATCGACGGTCAAGCAGATGTGTCTGCAGCGAGCACACTGATCTGAACGCTTCTCTCTCATCAGGGCGATCTGCTGTTGACGTTTGAAGAAGATGGCGTCGAGGCACCAGTTCTCGCCGTCGGCGCCGTGTCCGGCTTTCAGAAATCAGCCACAAACAAGGTAACTCAGCCCAGCACTGGCCTTCCTAGAATCCCTTGTAAAAAGGGGGCCATTCCTGCAACTGCTAATGCATTTTATCTTGGAGCAGACTAGCACTGACTCATCAACCTGCCTGCTTTAGTGCAGGGATTTTCCCCATTAATCTAAAGTTTATAAAGTAGCCTCTGCATATTTTCTTTCTTTCTTTTTCAGTTTTTTTTTGTATTCATGACCTTTGGACCCCTTTTGTATGTTGCAGCCATAAGATGCAAGTGTGTTGTAACGAGTTAGAGTGGTGCATAATTGAAAGGGCAAAATGTTTTGTAAGCAGAAATCTGAAAAGTGTGGCATGCACTTGTATTCTGGATTGTTACAGCAGGGGGGCTGCAACCTGTGGCTCCAGGGACCGTCCACGTTGAATCTTGGCAACTTTGAATAATAGTAAAGAACAATCTAGTGTTTTGAAATATAGACATAATAATCTTGATTATTAGAAGTCTCTCAGTTTTTTTGTTTTTGTTTCATGGAATAATTGTCCTGGAATTCCTCTGTAAAATGATATGAAAATTAACTGCACAGTTCTTTAGATCTAGTTTTCTTGTTATTAGGTTGGGAAATGCAAATGTTTTCTCTTTTTTCTTTACTTTTAAACCTAAAAAAATACAAATGGAATGTAATTCTTTAAAAAAAATTTCATCGAAGAGATTATAAGCTGTATTTTTCAAAAGGTAACGTAACTTTTGCAGTTCTATGAGTTTTATTTAGCTGAACTGAACTGAGGGCCCAAAAAAAAAAGCCTCTTCAGATTGTAAAGGCTGCGGACTGAAATGTTGGACCGTTTATCTTAAAATTTTATGGAGTCTATTAACTAAGTGGCTGTTTTCTGAAGTCAGCTGTTTGGATTTTGTTGAGGAGTTTTAGTGTATATGAATATAAACAGATGCCACAGCTTAAAGATTTATATTTAAAATCATTACCATGTCTTTGTTTCCCTTCGGATTCAAACCACATTGAGGTTTACTGCTGCACGCATGTGACAACGTAAAAAGGTTCAAAGGGTGTCAATGCTGTTGCAAAAGACTGTATGCACCATGAATGGATGAACACCTGCAGAAAAAAATCAACACACACACACACACACACACACCTCTGTGAAACATTACTCCATCTCTTATCAGCTGTGCAAATTTTGTGCCAGCCTTCTCCACAATGCTTGGACGCGAACCCAGGGAGCTTTTATTTTTCCGAGAGGTCAGATAGGGATGGGCCCGCTTCCCCGTGCAAACTCAGCCGTTTCCTTTGTGACGGTCACGATGTTTAGCAGCTGCCCTTGTTGTCGAATGTGCAGAGTTTTAATGAACAGAGGCTTATTTCTCCCCACCTGCTGTGAGCGGTACGTGTGTGTGTGTGTGTGTGTGTGTGTGTGTGTGTGTGTTTAAGAAGCTTATGTATCGCTGTGAAGCTCCACAGTGGGGAGGAGCGTAGAGACAGGAGTGTTCTTGCGCCACAACCTGACATGCAAACTTGCCAGACATGGGATTTGGTTGCATCTATTGGATGGGAAGCGCCGTCCATGAAGGGGTACACCAATAAATCTGCCCCAATTTCCTTAATTCTGGGTGATCAGTGATCGGTCAATACTTAGATGTGAAGCAGATCTTATCCACTGATCTTATCTACCTCAGCAAGGGTCTAAAAATCACCCACTATTCTCTATTGCTCTGCTATGAGAGAAGTTTGACTGTCTGCACGTTCGCAGCTAACAGTAGTCACCCCACTGTTGACAACTTGACAACTTTCTTGCTTTATTTAGGAAGATTTGAAACAAAACAAAAAAAAAATCAGTATCGGCCAAAATCAGAATCGGCAGGTCAGGTTCTTTAAAGATTGATAATTGTCGATCGGCCAGAAAACAGCAATTGGTATTGAAGCAATATTCTAGAAGAAGGCTGTTAGTTGTCATTTGTTCTTTTTGTATATTGGTCTTTATGGGGATATTTATTGTTACTTTTTGGTTTCCTCATATCAAACGTGTCAAGACAGGGGCTCTAAGAGGAGTGGCAGAAGCAAATGAGGTGGATTAGCAGTGCTTGCCAACATTTGATGGTGTCATCCGGATGTTGCTGCAGATGATCATCTGCTAACTGAGCTGTTAGCGTGTCATGAGGCAACAGTCTTCAGTCAGAGGCTTCTTCAGATGTGTTGCGAGACTGACTGCCCACATCATCATCATCATCCACAACGCGCCTTCAAAGATACTTGGAGGACATCAGTTACAGTAACATTTAAAAAATAAAATAAAACAACTGAATTGTGTTCTCAAATTAGACTTTTCATTTCTCGGTGTCAGATTGTGCTGCTCCAATTAAAGATTTACTTGAACCAGAGGTGCCGACAAGCCCGCTTGCTTTTGTTTTTATTAGCGGCATGTGAAAGAAATAAAGCGAGATAACATAATGTTATGACTCACTGGGGATGTTTATGTTTCCTCTTTGAGAGATTGAAACCCAAAACAGGTAGAATATGTTCCACATTTCAACAATGCTGATCTCGTGCTCCTTTAACACGGTGTGAGTGTTGGTGTTAACATCAGCAACGATTACATCTTAGTATTGTCACACAGATTGCTAGTTTACCCTTTGTATCCTGTTATTATTATACGCATTAACTACCCTTACCGTTCTTTTCCAGGTACTTTGAAGCCGTTATGTTTATGCGTGAATTGAAAAGATGACGGACAATACAGACGAAAACAGTCCGAGGTTAAAGTGTAGATTTCTGCAACTGACAAATCAGACTGCAAATCAGTTTTCACAGAATTTCCTTCGTCAGTTCACGCTGAACAAGAGAGAAATGCTGCTGTGAGAGTTGCACAGTCACCGACCGTGAGCCGAAGCAGTGAGTTTGCATTGTGCCGTGTCTGTCTCAAGTGATAAAGGTGTGGCTGTGCTGCAACAGAGTAGAATTACTCAGAGTGACCCAGCAACAGGCTGCCTGAACCAGTACCAGCTCATTTGTATATGAATAGTGCTGTCTGACTTTATGCCTCATTAAAAAATATTTTATTGTGGTTTATAAAGGCGTAATGCAGCACAGGCCCGCTCTGTAGCTTCATGCTGTTCTGGCGGAGGGAGTGTAATTAATGTGATTTAAACCGCTTCGACCAAATGAAGTGCGTCTTCTGCTTTGCGATGCGGTCGGCTGCGTCTCGCAGCACCAGCTCTGCTCAGAAGTTTGCATACGCTCGCTGTGCGCAGAAAAGCCATGTTGAGGCTGGTTCTGTTTTTAGAATGATTATGCAACATGCAACGTAAATAATGATTGGGCTCCACAGTGGCACAGCAAAAAGGTCTCAGGCTCAAATTCTGGTCAGGGAAGCTCATGCGTAGAGTTTGCATGTTCTCCTTGTCCATGTGTGGCCATTACTGATTTTTTTTGTTTTGTTTTTTTTTGTCTGAAAAGTGGCTAAATGCAGTGACAAAATCGCTACGTTGTCAACAGTGGAGTGAATATCAGATGTGAGCTGGTGGGCAGGTCTGTCAGGCAGAGCAGAAGTGGACAGTGACTGATATTCAGACGTTTCCAGACGCCGATAAGATCGGTGGATAAATTAGTTTTTTCATGTAAGTATCGGACATTCGCCAGTCTTCCAAAATTGAGAAAATCGGGAGAAAATCATACATCCAGCTCAAGTATATACAGGGCCTCCACGCCTCCTTAAAAAGTCTTAAATTTGTTTGTATAACATCAAGGCCTTAAAATGTCTTGTTTTGTTGTTTTGTTTTGTTTTTTTATGCAAGTTTGCCTTAAATATAATAATAACAGGTCTTAATTTTTTTTGCAGCAAGACTATTTAATGTAGCTTTGTTTTCTCATGTGACCATTCTGTCAGGCAAAAGTTTCAGTCACACACAAACATCTTCATTGCATTCTGTTGCTTGCTAGCAGCTAATATACCCTTACTGGCTAGCTACCTGTTTCACATCTATCATGGGGACAAAGGCAGGTTCTTCCCTCGCCACTCTTCCACTCAGCTCCTTCAGACTAGCCAGCAGCAATTAGCAAACGCCTGGTGGAACTGCACACCTGCTGAGCTCATTATGCGAGCTGCTTCTCAGTGAAACACTTGTAAAAATGTTGATAAAGGGTTAATGGAGGAGCGATTTTGTGATGACATCCTGAAGAAGAAGTGTCAGAAAGAGCAAGAGTTTCTTAAAGAGGCGGAGTCCCAAATTCAGGGTGTTAAATTAGGAAGTAAAAATTATTTTAAGTCATATTTTATATATATATAAATATATATAATTTTTATTACAATTTAAGGTAATGGTTACTTTATTGTGCTATAAAATGATGTAATGTGACTGGAAAGCACATAATACTGCCCCTTTAAAGACCCGCAACTCAATATTTTTTACGAGTGACCAAAGATTTAGAGAACTCAAGGTTGCTTTTTTGTTTTCTTTCAATTTTGAATCCTGCGCCCGTAGTTCCCCTCCTGAGCTAAACTGCTTTCTGTTTTCCTTCCCGACAACAGGCCGCCTCCTGCAGCGTGGTTGGAGAGAAGCTTCAGTTCTCTCTCAGCGCAGCATCCTCCTCAGCCGGAACGGATCCTTGCAAATACACGGCGTGCATAGCTCCAGTAGAGCTGCAGGTAAAATACTCTACATTCAACAGGTTGCACATTCAATTAAATTAGCACACGTAATAATGCCGTGTTTTTGTTTTTTTTTTCTAATTTATTATTTTGTATTTTTGTTTTAACAGTGAAAACAGATTTACCTCCTTGTCAGTGTGGTTTAGTTTAATGAGAAAGTTTATCGAATGCATTGAATCAGTGCTGGCGGCAGCATTGGATTAAATGGTTTGAGGTTGTTTCTGCGCTTGGCAAACGTCCCACATACCTCATTAAAGGTCTGTGTCAGGCCCGTCTCCAGGAAAGAGGGCCCACTCTGCTTCCATTACAGGATCGATGAAACCCTAGTTATGACCCTAATAACTATTGAGACATTTATTTATTTATTTTTTGCTGATTGTGCTGATCTGTTCCAAAAATATCTCCAGTGGATATTTGTCAGTATTTCCCAGTCTCTGGTTGGAGCAGGGTTTGAAAGGTGTTGGGATTCATATCAGGCCACCACTGCTCATTAATCCTGTTAGGCTTTCATCCCGTTCAGTCTTAAATCTTCACTGATGTAGAGTCACTGACAACGCGAGGTAACCCAATTGTATTAGAGCTATTTTTAGCGTCATAAGGTGCTTGTCACCAGCCGAAGCTCATTGTGCTTTTAACAGAGCAGGGGTGAACGACTGGAAGCCTGAAGGCAGGAAGCATGCCGGCTTGTTTTTGTTTTGGTCGCCCATCCGATCTGCCGTGGATCCAGGGAAACAAAGGAGGCCTCTCATCTCTTTGTCATTCTCACTGCTTTGGATTAGCCTGGAAAAGCGGAAGGCCTGTTAAATGTTCCCTTCTGCTTGACAGCGATCCAGGCCGGAACACTCTCAGCTTATCGTGTAATGAGGGTCAGGATATGTAGGACAGAAGGCCTGTGCAGCCGCAGGTGGACAAAATGGTCCAGCCGGTGCACGAAGGTGGGCTAGCACTCTGGCTTTTAACGTTGTACAGCCTGCAGCGCGTGACGAGGAAGAGCCTCGGCACATGCAGCCTCCATCTTTAAAATGTAAATATAGTTGCCGATTTCAATAACAGAAACTTTTAACCACTTTCCAGAGTTTTTTTTTTTTTTTTTAAATTGTTAAAAACCTCACAATTCAATTTAATTTTGACTCTTCACATTGATTTGATTCAATATTGATTTAGTAATAAGCAGTATACAAATAATTAGTGGGATTAGCTTTTTATAATTTTGTGTATTCCTTATTTTTTTAAATACAATTTGAACAGTCTGTGTGTACATTCACATTTGTAGATAATTTTCTCTCTCTATGTAGAAACTGAGATAAATTCACATCATTTTAAGGATGTTTGAACAACGTTGCCATTCTGAGCCACACTCCTCACCAGTAGGTGGCGGTAATGCACACCACATAGCTGTTTGCCGACCTCCAATAAACTGAAGAAGATGATGACTTCATATAGAAGTCAAAATTGACTTAAATATACAAAATATTCAGTAGAATAAAAAATATCAAGAATTTTAAGATCATATATATATTTTAAGGTTAACTTGCATTAGTTTGTAAGTCCTCTAATAGTCCACACTGGTCTCCAAATGTATGTATATGAGAGATTTCAAATGTAATTGGAATTCAGATTTTAAAAAAGTAAAAACTTTGGTTGGGAGCTTTTTAAAACCTCTACACACCCCGATGCCAGTAATCAGCCCAGTCCCACCCCGGCTGTTTTCTGATAACCTCCATGTTTTTGCTGCGAACGTTCTGTAACTTCTTGATCCGGATCTCTCTTGTAAAATATATTTTTAATCTCAATGGGATTTTCCCAGTGACATAAAGGTTAACTAAAACGAAATAAAACATTTTATTCGAGCATGGCTTTAAAAAGGTCTTAAAATGACGTGCTGAAATCTGCAGAAACCCTGATTCCAGCGTTCTTGCCGGGACTGTGCACCAGCGCTCTCTAGACAAGGTCCAACAAAGACTTGGATGTGGATCAACTTGCTTGGCTTGTTCTGAGTCCTGACCTCATCCCTATCGAGCACCATTGGAATAAATTAGAACCTTTAGCCAGCATCTCTTGTTCAAATATTCTCTAATGTTCTGCTAGAACAGAATGATCCAGTATTCCTGTTTTAACAAAAATAATAAAAAATCCAGAATGCCTTCCCAGAAGAGCCGAGGCTGTTACAGCTACACAGGATGAGCCAACTCTGTATTATTCATTGCGTGTAAAGTCGAGTGTTTCGATGCTTTCTAATGCCTCTCTTTTGGTAATGACTGATTGATGGCCATAGAGTTAACTGGAACTATCCCACTGGAAAAACTGGGTTCATTTCAGCACGTTGAACCACTGACTGATGCTTCATCTATAAAACCTGCTAGTTTAATAAAGTTTGCCAATATCTTAGTCATTCTGTTCTGGCTCCCTCTGGGTTTTGAAACTACTGGGTTCACACTAATAATTGTTTTCTGGCATGGCCTGTTGTTCTGCCTCTCTTACACACACACACACACACACACACACACACACACACTTTCTGAGAATGTATTTTTTCTCAGGAAGAATCCTCATCGCAATGATGTCACGTCTAAAATAACAATCCCACGTCGTCGTGGTGAAAACAAGCACTTCCTCCTTGATTACTTTCAGTTTTTCCCCCCTCTTGCAAAGTAATTAATGATGTTATTGTTGGTTATTTTTATAAAGCATTCTGGCCATTTCCATCAGAGGCTGCGATGTGTGTTTTCTCGATCCATTAAAGAATTCCTGTTCGTGTCTGATAAGGCCTTTGTTTGGCATCACATGGCCTCTGATCAGTCCCACACTGGAATCCAGGGCCTGTTGAGGCAAGAATACCCACTGTTTCGCTTTTCTTTTCCACACTTTCCTTTCTTTCCACAGATTTCTTTTCCTACTAGGCGAAAAAGCGAACAAGCCCGTCGTAGTATTCGTCTTCTCTTCTCCTCTCCTAGTGTTCCTTTTTTCAGGGCACCACTCCCTTTAAAAGCAACTATTCTGCCCTCAATACAGTTTTTGTCATTGGGTTGATTTGGAGAAACTTTGTAATTAACAACCTAGAAGCAACTCACTTTGCCGCAATAAAAACCAAAGCCATAAAGTCTGAGGAAAACATTTCTGCCAGCCTCAAACCTTCTGCTTCATCAGCAGACGACTTGTGTGAAATAATTATTTATGTGTCCTCCTCAGCTTCAGCTACGCATGCAGGAAGTAAATGATGAGATCAAGGTGAGCTGGGAAGTGTCCCGGTTGGACACTGAGGGCCTGCACGTGACCCCCGACCCCACACAGGTAAATCTGATGGCGAAGATCTATGAAATGGGTTCTTGTATCAAAATTAATGAATATATTGATAAATTAATCTTTCTTAGACTGGATTTAGGAATGGGATGTGGCTAAAAATTTGACAATTTTCCTTTTTGTGCTCATGTTTCTTCACTGTATTTGGGGTAACTGGCATAATAAACAATATTAAACGAAACAAGTCGAAAGCAGCATTTGGGAAGTCAGATGGCTTGTTCTAATAGGTGTTATTGATAAAAAAAAGTATAACAAGCAAAAAAAAAATCTTAAAGATTTATTGAGTTGTGTTTTGGGTATACACACCACAAAACTACAATTTTCTAAGCTAATTACTCCATTTTGTTGTTTAGAAACATGTCAGACATGTTTATGTTTTGCTAAAAACATGAATCTGTCTGTTCCCTCGACTGAGTCACAGGTTTATGTCAGATAATGGTTTGAGATCATGTGGGATCAAAGACGGTGTATTAAGAAGCCGAGTTTTGAAAAAGATTTTGTTTCACAATATCAGGATTTGAAATCTTACAAAAAGAAATCTGTAAGGGAATTTCTTCTTTGGGGTTGTCTGAAATACTCAAATACCCATTAAAGTTTGTAAAAAAAAAAAAATATATATATATATATATATATAATAATTAAATCTCCATGGAAATCTTTGTATTCCAATGTAATCAGAAATGGGCGTGGCCAACTGGCTCAATAGCGCCCCCTTAATGTAACGTAGGTATTTCAAATTTGATATAAAAATGGGTCCCTCTAAGGAAAAAAAACAAAACGTGCTTTATATGTTTAAACTTTGTCTAAAAACAAATTATAATTTCTAAATGTCGCATGAAGTCGTCATTAGCCCTTTGACCCCCAAACAGGAAGACGGCTCATCAGTGAGCCTGTCTGAACATAATGTGGAGGTTTGCTTAGAGTGGCCCCTACTGGCGAAGAGTGGAATTGCACGGCAGGCTAACCGGAGGCGGCGATGCAGAACCCCCTCGGTCACGAGGCAGCAGCTTTAATTTAAGATGGAATCTGACTAAAGTTCTGTTTGTTAAGCAAATCAATAATAATCAGCGAGAAGTAGAAACATGTTTCAATCCCCAAAAGAGTTGCTTTATGTTTCCAGTTGAAGAAAGAAACCTTTGATTCACCATGTCTGTTCCTGATTTGTCAGGATGCTGCCAACACGTGGACCGCAGCGGCCGTTAAGGAGCAGCTGAGGCAGCTGCTGCGTGCGACTCGTCCCTCTGTGCTGCTGAGCTGCAGGCCTGCTCAGGCCTCGCAGCGCAAGGTGAGGCGACGCGTTTTTTACTGCTGGGTTGCTTTGTGTTGCGCTCTGGCCTGAATCGGGTCTGAAAGAGTTAATCAGATTAACCGCGATGAGTCGATTTTTGGAAGTAACTGTCAACTAGTTTAGTCTTTGATTCATCATTAATTCAGACTCAAAAAGGGACCTTTTGGTGTAACTGAGTCAATTATATTATTATTATAATTACAATTATATTATTTTTGTAACTTAGTCGTGCTTTAAATTTCACATCTGTTTGCAACATTTCATGTAGCAGTACCAGAATAAAGGAGGGTGAATTCTATGCATATCACACACTTTTTTTTATTTATTTAATTCTTGTAAAACATATTAGCAAACCATATGCCATCTCCCATCAACTTCACAGTGTACTTACTGTTAAAATAACCTCAACTGGTTGCGTGAGTCGGTCGCTGTTGTTTACAAACAGTTTTCTGTTCTGCGTTTTCTCCGACAGGAAGCTCATAGCAAAGTGCTGTCGCCGCCGAAGCCCCCCCGCGCCCACGACTGGAAGCTGCTTGTGAAAAACACCCGGGTCACACTCAGTCAGGAGGAAGACACTGCAGGTGAGCTGCTGGGCTGCAAAGCTCTGTAGTTCTGCACCATGAAAGCATTTTCAGCACAGCCCCGCTTCTCCTTTAAGTCGCCCGGATCCTCCAAACTCAGAGAAATGAAGACGAGGATATACCTGGGAGGAGTAAACGAATAATGTCGCCACGCTCTCAGAGGCTATCCTGCTGTTACTGTAGGGTAGCAACATGCTGTTGAGAACCAATTTGAAACCAGTCGAGTTCCCGATTTCCAAGTAATTTTGAAGCCTATCAACAGTTGTTTGTTACCTTGTGGCTCCAGTATTTTTGAGAACTAGTTCTCCTATTCTTTGCCAAAGTAAATAATTGATGCTTTCTAAAGAAAACTAGCATTCTTAGAAATACTTTGTTGTTGTATTCCTCTCTTTGCTAAAACAAGCGCAGAGAAACCATCAGAACTGTACCGTCTGTACAGATTGAGATCTAACCATGGCGGTCAGCTTCCTGTCCGTTGCTCTGGAGGACATGCAGAGCGGAGCGATAAGCAGACACTGCTGCTGGAGAGATGCTGCAGAGGGCCTTTTTTTTTTTTTTTTATAAAGGAAAGTTGAGTTTGTGAGCTGTAGAAAACTGCAGCAGAGACACATAGATGAAACCTGTCATCATTAGCAGTTCTAATCACAAATCAGCTTGTTTCTTTAAAGAAAAAAGATTATGCAACATTTGTGGCTTTAAATGAGTTTTATTGAGCCTATGTGGCTCGCATAGAGAGGTTTCTAATAATTCTCCTTTGAACACAGTTTTTAAATGACTATATGGAAGAAAAGAGAACAAAAACAATGAACATTTTTGTATTTAAAAAAACCTAGAAAGGATCGATCGAAGTTCAAACAATTAGCACGTTTTAACATGATTTTTACGAGTTACAATGCGCCGCATAACCTGTTCTGGAGCAGGTTTAGTCGAGCTCATGTCGTCGTGGTGATTTGACGACGCTCCAATGAATCCACCTTTTGTGACACCGAGAACTCGTCGCCTGTTTAGATGTTAATCTCACTTTGTTGCACGGCCATTTGATCCGGTTAAGAAGGAAATGTTTCCTGAATCAACAGGAAGGAGGCAAATCTTTCAACGAGACCAGGAAGCTCCACCACCTAAGTGTAGTTTATTCTGCTCCTGTAGGAGGGCATCCAGTCCAGAGGGCAGGAGAGCAGGTGCTTTCTGCCCCGTTTTGTGACTCCAGCTAAATGTTGTTTGCATTGTGTGGAGGTAATTCAACACCCACATCAGCACCGCCACACCCAGTGTAGTAGGATGGAGCAGGATGTGAGAATTCCCTGCGGTCAAGATGGAGGGAGGGCGGCTAAGATTACAAGCTAATTGTGCCAGTGCAGTACGGAGTAGTTATCTAGTGAGGAAGGTGGCGTTACGACTGCAGTAATCTACAGGATTTACTGCAGCGCCGTGACAAAACCGCCAACTCTAAGTCACTTGTTCGAAAGCAGAATCTCTTCTAATCTGCTTTTCATGTTTATATACTCACTTTACTCAAGATCTCCTAGCAAATTTTCTTACAGGAAGTCTCTCATCATAGTGCAGCAGATCATTTGAATATTTCTGCAAAGTCATTAACATGCAGGCACAATAACCTAACAAAGCGCATATTTTTGCCAGGGGTTTGCTGATTATTTTTTTTAAGCGTCTCAAGAACCATTTATTTTCGCTCTAAATGTGCCTATATTTATCACAGATGAATACTTTTGGTGTCAAATCATGCATAACTGGACCCATAGAAATCATATTCACTGATAATTGTTTTTATTTTTCAAGATGACCATTAGTTGAGCTAATGCTAACCATGAAGACGGCTGTCGCACGTCTTAATGTCTTTCCTGCAAAATCCTCAGTTTCAGTTTTAGCGTCTGATTTAGCTACATATCATCACATTGAAGTAATAAAGCTGTGTGACACACAGGCTGAGTGGCAGTCGCATTAATGAATGAATATTATGACCAAAGTTGAAAACATACGATGTGACACGAAGTTCATCCAACTCACGAAAATCAGAAAAATTGCATTAAAAGGTTCAAAAACTAGCTGCTGTCTTGAAAAATGGCCGACATCCTGAAAATGAAGTGGCTAATGGGAAATATGACATAAGGCCTGAGCATTTTTTTTTATGCTTGTATCCACCCTTGAAAGATTTCTACAGTAATCTGCTACACCATCAGTTTTCAAACCATTTCCTATTGTGTCTGCAGGCAGCGTGAATCCTCTGTGTGTGCTGCAGCTGGACGATCCCCCCCAGAGGTTCAGCACCTCCGTTTTGAAGAACACAACCAATCCTACCTGGGAGCAGCCATTTGTCTTGTAAGTTTGCCAGCACCTGCTCACCATCACCACCCTGTAATAATTTGCATTTTCCACAAAGACGCTAACTAAACTGATTCCTCCCCCACCCACCCACCAGTGAGTTGAACGGACGATCAAAGGAGCTCTCTGTTCAGTTGATGAATGATGGTCAACCTCCAGAGAGTAAGGGGAGCTCTCGGTGTTATTTTCTGTAGCTGCAACGCTGCATGTGTTGTGGAGGATGGACTAAAACATGGTGGCTGTGCATGTCCAGGTTCTCTACTGGGGAAGGTGTGTGTGCCTTTTGATCTGGTGAAGAAGCAACCCAGAGGACAGCAGACATTTGCACTCAAGACCAAAGACTCTGTGACTGGATCACTTACTACTGAGGTAACTTCGCCAAGCCTGTTTGCGTCAAAGCTAATTTTATATATGCAAATAAATCCAATAACCTGACTTTTATCTCAAAGTTTACCTATCTAGAGCCCAGTGAGGTGAGGTCCTGGCAGCCTCCAACTCCAGCCGCCAGTAAGAGGGTGGAGATGGACCGGACCGTGATGCCCTGCGGCACCGTGGTCACCACCGTCACCGCCGTGAAGAGCAAGCCAGGACGACCTCTCCCGCTCAACAACACTGGTAAAGCAGTGAAACTGTGACCCCAGTGGGCTTGTTTAGGTCCAAAACGTTAAAGATAGGAAATATTCTACACTGTAATTTAAATAGAAAACATCTATATAGATATAGATGTATAGATATATAAGACACACAAATGATCCAGAATTGTCTTTATCTCCAACATTTCCCTTTGTTGCAGCTGAACATTTAACAGTCATTTACTGATCTGGCCTGGACTTTGTTCATGAGGTTTGGGGCGCGTCGACGCAGGGTTACACCTGCAGATCGTCACCAATAGATCTCTTCTGATCAACGCGTTTATTCATATTATTTGAAGGTCGTACAACTCGGTAGTTTCTGTCTCGTCAGAGCCCGCCCTGAAGCCGGTCGACAGCAAGGCCAAGCTAGCCGAGCGCCGGGTTTCAGAGCAGGCGTCCCCGCTGGGCGGCACGGTGAGCAAGGCCTTGTCGTCCTCCGACACGGAGCTGCTCATGCTCAACGGGGCTGACCCGGTGGCCGAA
Source organism: Poecilia latipinna (assembly GCF_001443285.1). Classification (NCBI taxonomy): domain Eukaryota; kingdom Metazoa; phylum Chordata; class Actinopteri; order Cyprinodontiformes; family Poeciliidae; genus Poecilia; species Poecilia latipinna. Next base: position 98,334 of record NW_015113081.1, on the reverse strand, counting down.
GCAGCCATCAGACAGCTCCATCAGTCCGCCAAGCAGAAGCTCAAATCTCCGGTGAAGAAGAGCACCATCATCATCTCGGGGATTGCCAAAGTAAGGATGAGCTGCAGGAACTTGAACTGATTTTGTTTTTTTGTGATAGTGTCTTTAAAAAAAAGACACTAGAAGTTTGAGTGCCATTACTGGTTTTTCTTTTGCCTCTTGCTGAAACCCCGTGGAAGCACATCTGGAAACGTAGCTTAGCGATAACGTCTGCTTCCTCCCTTAGACGCCCCTGTCTCAGGACGACGAACTCGCTCTGATGGCGGGCTACGCAGCACAGATGGACGCCTCGATGTCAGAGAGCAGCTCCACCCAGGACGTGACCACGGCGGTCGCGTCGGGCACCAGCAGCGTTCCTGAGGGGTCCGAGCCCCAGGAGGGGCCCGTCGGAGTCGGCCGGCCCCCAGAAGACTGGGAGAGTCAAACTGAAGAAGCGCTAGACAACACGTCGTTGTCCATGTGTGTGTCTGAGGCGAGCTGCAAGAAAAGCAGAGGTGAGAAATCACACAAGGTGTCCAGAAATGACCCCCAGGCTGGCTGTAGAAGAGATGCACCGATCATACATTTATATTTATAAATATGGAAATTACAAAATAGATTTTTTTAATATGATTTTCTTAAAAACAGGACTTGAAGAGACAGTGGTGGGACAGAGGTATCAGTTAAATAATCACGCTAACTGACATGTCTCCTTTTGTCCTGTTTTCCAACCGATCATGGCACACAAACACGTTTCTTTGGTTTTTGTTTTTAAATACCTCAAAATGCATTTTATCTCAAAAATGTTTTTCCTTGAGGTCATTTTAGAATTACTGCCAGGGTATCCGAGCTAAACTCTACAATGTCAGATCGTCAAATCATTTTCACTCAGAAGGTTTTTTTCTGGGCTAGGTGGCCTTTATTTGCAAGTGAGTAATGAAAGAGATGGGAAGATGTAGGTCAAAGGTCACCAGACTGGGAATCGAACCTGCGACGGCTGTGTCAAGGACTGAGGCCCCTTTATGTGGGCTGTGCTTAACCCCTGCGCCACCACAGCACCTCCATCATTTTCTCTTTTAAAGCTAAATGATTAAAAGCTGATTTCATTGTGCGCCTTGTATTTTTCAGAAAAATGAACTCAGAAGTAATGGTTTGTTTTGACGATTCTGCCAGACGCGCCAAGAAGATTTTAAAGCTTCCCGTTTCTCCGTAGACATTGAGCTGAGTTTGAAATGTCCAGTCATGGTGTGAAAGCAGCAGATGATGTGATTGGCTGACAAACTCAGCACAAGCTACGTTCTGTATTTGGTTTTAAATACAGACCAAATACATATATATATATATATATATATATATATATATATAAAATTTCACCTATTTTTCACCTGCACTTACTTAAAGTGTTGAGCTCCCATAAGCAGGTGGACAACTAGTAATATCTTTAAAGTGGCGTGCTTTATGTTTTTGCCTGTTTTCATGGCTGTCTGTTCCTACCCAGTGATGCTGTCTGCTTTCTTTGTTCTTTTCTCTCTTTTCTTCCTTTTGTTTTAACCTTTTTGAACTTTCATCACTGCCATCTTAGAGGAGAGCAGTGCTAAGCAGACTATTTGCCCTGACGAGTAAGTTACTTCATGAGCTTGTAGCATCTTTCAGACTCTAGTGTGTGTAGTCCTGCTAGTAGCACTACTAGAATTTAGGAGTATGACGGGGCTGACGATTATAGTTTGTTTGTTTTTTTTGTTTGTTTGTTTTTTTGCCTAATCACGCACCATAGATCCGACTAAAACCGAAGTAAAAGACATTGGTCCTCATTTATCAAATGTGGCAAAGTCTGACCTGTCATTTTCACATCAGGTTTGGAGTGCACTTTGTGAGTGTATGAAATCTGGTCTCAGATCAGCATAGCTCAGGCTCTCTCTCTCTCTGATCATTTTCAATAATGGAAAATTGTAGGGATGCACCAATTTGAAAATGTTTGCCAATATTTTTTTGTAATTTTTTTTTCTGCTATGGTTAATTACCAATTAACCAGACCACTGACATTACTTCTCTGCTTCAGTTAAACAGCCCACATTCTTTTACTGCATCACCATCACCGTCACACGGCCAAACAAACGGCACATGGCCGACTTCCAGAAACACAAACGGCAACCAGAAGGGAAAGAAACATTTCCTAGTTTTATGTATTGGACTGATAGTTAAAATATGACCAGCATTGCTCAATGCCAGTTCATGGTGCATCCCTAAGAAACTGTAAAGGTTAAAGGTGATCATTTACAGTGGATTGTTTGTTTTTTTTTTTCTCAGTTTGCTTTGATTTTTGATAATGAGGCTCATTGACTTTACACTACAATGTTTAGCCTGTTGATGTGTTTTCTGTCATTCATTGATTTGTAGGTTTTATTTAAAATTTTAAATTGACCAACTTCTCAACCAACGCATGTAGCGCGTCTCCAGATTGTAGACAGAAACGAAGGAAGCATGCTAGTTGGACTCAGTGACGGCTGTTTGATGATACAGTTTGTGTATGTTAGCTGATATTTATAAAACCCCTCCAAATTCATTAATATCTACAATCATTTCCTCCTAATCATCCATTATAGAGTCCATTAAAAAAAGTCCAACTAACACATAGCCTGTACCACTTTAAGTTCCCGTTTGTTTCTTAATCTTTCAGATTCTCTAAAGGTTCTGGACACGCAGTAGTTTCCTTCATTTTCATGCTAACTTGTTTCTCCACCTCGTGTTTTTTCTTTTGCTGCAGGGAGCTTCCTCCAGAAGAGCGCCAAGCTCTTCTTCCGGCGTCGCCACCAGCGCAAAGAGCCGGGGATGAGCCAGTCGCACAACGACCTGGTTTACCTCGAGTCTCCGGCTGCAGTGGAGTGGTCCAGCAGGACCGCCACGCTCAGCCGCATGCTCGTCCGCAAGAGCAAGAGCAGCAAGAACAAGAGCAAAGCCAACGGCTCGACTCCCTCGGGGGAGCTGCACGTGTGACCTCAGCCTCCGCTCGACCTCAGCCTCTCTCACAGCTACCATCATCACCTCCGTGTTAAAGATGCACTGGCAAAACATCAAAGGCTAACCTTGCTCCCCGCTAACGCCGAGTCTGCAGACGGGAGCCGCTGCACTGTGAACAGGAAGGCCGGGAAAGCCTTTCCTTGTGACGTTCAACATAAATACTTCCTGTAAAGATTTTACAGACTGCATGGGTTTACACGTGAACAAAAGCGTACTGTCCAGGGTCGATGGCTGATATCGTTTAGCTTGGGGTTTTTTTATGTTTTTTTTTGTTTTCTTTCTTTCTTTTTTATACCGCAGTCGGGAATATTAAGTGCTTTTACGGCCCCCGTCACGGACCGACTGGGACCGATGCGGGCCGTCTTGTCTTTACCTCACCGACGCAGAAACTCTCCCTGCTGTACGCCGCTGGGTTTCCTACGGCGCATCAGCAGCACCAAAGATGAAGAGCAGAGCGCTGTTTGGATGAATCGCACGAGAGTTGACCGTGCGATGACACGGTTAAAATTGTTCACAAAGGGAGATCAGCATGTTCGGATTCCGACTTTAACACTAACGTTACACAGTATGACCGGGTTGAAAATCATGAAATTTGTCTTTTAAATATGCATTTGCAGTGGATGCAAAATCTCTTCCTGCCCCCCTGCCCTTTTTTTTTTTAACTTATTTTCTCTGAATGAAAAAAAATGTGATGATGATGATGATGATAAATCTAGTGCAGCATGAGTAACACATTAATTTGCAACCTAAAAACGTTTCACAAGTGAGACCCCAGTACACTGAAAGCATTGCGTAAAGGTTGCAAAGCAGTTTTCTTTTTTTACAAAAGTAGCCGTTTCAGATGAATTATTGGTTGTAGCGAGGTTATGTTGCCGAGTACCACTAGCTTTTATCACAGCAGCATGCTTCCAGCTCGCTGTGATGATTTATGTCTAGTCTTCCTAAAAGATTCCTCCTGTTCACTACTGCTGTCAGCGGGGGTGTTGGCGTGTCCAAAGGGAACTGGATAAACCTTTATCCCACTTCTGTGCTACACAAACCTGCCAAACTCCCCCCAGTAATGAACCTTCTCCTCTCTGCTTGGTCATTTATTCGATTGTCGGTTTTTTAATCGCATTTCGGGAGCAAACCAAATAGACTGGCTGCTTTGTTTAAATCCAGCTAATGATTGTATTTTTCTCTCTCTCTCTCTCTCTCTCTCTCTCTCGTTACTCTGCGTCCTTTTTTTAACTGCTGTTTATCTGTGATGTCTTTGCTCCGAGGACAGATGCAGCGCAGAGACGGCGCTAACGGATCGCCTTATAACTCTTCCGAAAACGACTTCAGCCACTTTAGGCTTGTTCTTCAGCTTTCCTCATCTGTCAAGACTAAAGGACTGGAGTGTGTTGTTAGGGTTGCCCTGGGAGACAACCATACAACCTCTTGCACCATCAGCTGTGTTTGTAACCTAGAAGCCTATGCACATATCTAATTCCTGGGTGTTTACATTATGGGACGATTAAAAACACTTGTTTTTGTTTTTTTGGGGGGTTTTTTCGTCTTAAGGACAACACATCTGCAGAGGTTGTTGGCTTCCCTGCTTCATGGTACCTTCATGACAGCAGTTTAAGTCTTCTACCGTCTTTTTTTGTTTTTGTTTGTTTTTGTTTCTTTAAGAATCAGTCACGACTGAGGACAGGGAAGAGAAAACCGATTTTCTCAGATCTCCTCCAGCTCCGCAACCCTCAACTCTTCCAGTCCTCGAGAACTTCCCTGTTGTTCATTCACTAATAAGCATCAGGGCTATGTGTGTTTATCAGAATGCTTAAAAACTTTTTATGTTTTTCTTTTTTTTTTTTAATGGTGTCTGCTCTGTGCACATAAACTGGCTTAAGTGCTGCTGCAGAAAGCCAGATTTTGGAACTAAAATCCAATGGAGTTATTTAATTTCCAGCAATAAACACTGAGTGACTACATGAAGCTGTGCCAACACTGATTGAGTGATGTATATGTTTTCTGTGTGCTGTTTGAATCAGACGTTGGTATACAAGTAGTTATTACAGGAACCAGCGGCTGAAGTTTAGACATACTTCGGCTTTATTTGTCTACTTTCGTTCCAGTTTAGACCACAGCTCTGAGTTGTTTTTGCTGATCATTTCTCAAAGTACAGTTTCTTGAAATACTCCTTAAACTTTTTATATGCTGTAATTAGTTATTTATGGATTCAAAATGTAAACAATAGGGTGTGCATTTGTATTCAGCTCAATATTTAGAGACATAATACTTTGACATCTCAAAGTTCTCTTTGGTCTCTACTAGATTTAAACAGACTCAAGTTGCTACCCGATTCTTTTTTTTAACTGCAAACCACTTTGGCGTCAAGCCTTTAGCGATTTGTACAGCGTTTTGTTTCCAGATTGCCCTTAATTTAGCTTCATTCATCTTCTTGACAAGCTTCACGTTTCCTACTGCCTCCATTCAGCATAATGCTGCCACCTCTAGGTTTCCCGGTGGTGTTTTTAGGGCGTTTATTCGGAATTTACACCCTACAGTTTTTGGGTTAAACAGAAATTTACAAAAGGGTTTGATAGTCATTTCATACAATTTTCACATGTAAGTTTTCTTTCACTTCACAATTAAGTATTATATCTTTTCTTTGGCTAAAACAGACAACAACTTAAATATATTTACGTTTCTAATACGACAAAATGAAAAAGTTAAAGCAGTATGAATACCTTTGCAAGACGGCGCATATTAGCTTTCAAAAAACTAATATATTTCGAAATTTATGTAAAAAAAATTTTCATCATGAAATCACGATATTATGTAAAACAAACGACACATGTAGCAGTGTTTTCAAACTGTAATATTAAAGTAAAACAACTCTTGAACAAAAATTGTGGTAATTAAGGTCTTTTCTTGTTTTCAGGTTTGAGTGATAACTACCGTTCTCAGCCTACAGCTCCCAAAATGCAATGGGCTCGGCTTCGCTTCCGGTCCTGCGCCGTTTCTGGAGCGGATTGGAACCCGGAGTCAGGACTCGCTAAATGAAGGCTGCTTTGCAGAAAAGGTAACGTGTTTCCTCACTAATTTACTCGCGTTTCCATCAAAATGGCGACGCAGTCTGCCAGCACAGGTGCAGCCGGTGTGTCCGGGTCGCTCGGGGCTTCTCTGCGCCGCTCCCACGGCTCTCACCCCGGCGCTGAACAGCACCGACTCCGGTTTGGGGGTTTGCGTCTCCGATCCAGCCGCCATGCCGACTGTTCTTTGTTACATTGTAGAGACGAGAAGCCGCTCAGATCGGAGTTAAAACCCGGCTAGAGTTTGGGAACCACTCAAATCCTGGATCCCAACTCTTACGGATTCCTTAGATAGAAAAAAATAAAGAAAAGAAAAGAAATAAAGTCAACCCTCCGAGTGACTCACAAACATTAAAATAAAACGCGCAGTTAGTGCTTTCAAACACATTGTTATCTGTCAGAGGGGCTGGTGTGTTCAGGTACAGCCGAACAGTACCATCAAATACTGATGCAGGTTCGGCTCTTTTAAACACTCACTCCTACAAGTAGTTGTGTTCGTATGACCTGAATGTTGTCGGCTTCCTCCTTGTTTCATGGCCAAACACAGGATAAAAATCCGTGTCCTCTCTGTGCAGGCTGGCATAATGGCTGAGCAGACCCCAGATGAGTTCATCTGTGAGTATGAATCCACCCGTCACTGTGTTCTGACTCTGACAGCGTGGGAGCAGGCTGTGTTGACAGATGTGATCCCTCCCACAGGGTGCGAGGATTGTGGTCAGTACCATGACTCGGAGTGTCCGGAACTGGGACCCCTGGTTACCGTGCAGGACTCCTTCGTCCTCAGTCGAGCTCGGTGAGTTGGCATCTTGGGAACACCGTCCAAGCTGGACTTGGATGGTTTGTTAGAGTCTCTCTCATAAAAGCAACAGTTATCCCTAATGCTACTAAGATAATAGTTATTAAAGTTATAACATTAGAAGCACAGATTTCTATTTTTTTTTCTCTCTCGTTTTTTTTTGTGGCAATGCTTCAGATCAAACACATTTTTATATAAAAATAGGACTGGGCGATATGGCGGAGAAAAATATCACGATATTTGTGTTTCATATCAGTCGATATCGATAATGATTTGTTGTAAATATCTTAATGCTGCCTCTTTTATCCACAATTTAATCTCGAGCTGCTGTTCTAATTCCCTCCCTTCACTCCACGCCATGATTTTTTTTTTATAAGCAGTTATGAGGCATGAAACCTGAAGTTGCTACAAGTTACTCAGCAGGTTGTTGCTAGGTAACCAAAGGAGTAAGTTAGTTGAATTTTCACCAAACTGGCTTTCGCTGGCTGTGAGAAGAAGAGACTAAAGTGTTTCCTCTGCCTACATTCCCCAGAATGCTGTGCGATTCTGGATCAGAGTTCAGTGAAATTATTGAACGTGCATTGTGCATTTTCTATTGGTATTGATGATGTGTCTATCGAGATATAGATTATTGATTCATTGCCCAGTCCTAATATAAAACAAATGTACCCTGAGTAAATACAAGAAGTTTGTTTTCAAATTATTATTTTCTTTATCAAGATACAAAAAAAATCTAGTCACCCCCAAAACCTAATAACAGGTCGATGCCGCAACATCTATCATCAAGTGATTTTAATAAAAGGCATGAAGGTTTTGCATGACTGTGGAGGAATTTTCTCCTGCAGTTGTTTGCATTGGAAATAAGGGCGGGGTAATGTGGACTTAGAATTTTATTGTGTTATTTGGTGGTACAGTTGTCATAAAATAAAAATTATGTTGAAACTACATGGCAAAAATGACTTCTCCGGGACACTGCTGCACATAGTAACTGCATAATATTTTCAAAATGACACTCATTTTGTCATTGTTTATGACTCATTTTGTGCCCTTGTTTATAAAAATATAAACAAGGGCACAATGCAACCTTTTAGTGTGCTGTAATCTATAAAAAAAAGAGCTGCCTGTTTGCTGCACTTGCAGTGGAGA